>NW_009940614.1:17538-65477 GCF_000696875.1 Nestor notabilis
TTAAATACTTGGCATGTCATGACAGGAATGCATTTAGGGAAGATTTCTTAGAAATGAGACTGAAGTACTGCAAATTATCTGATAAAGGTAATGGATTTCAGGGAATTGAGAAGGGAATCTCAGCAATGTGATTTGGAGCTGTAAAGAAGTAATGCTGCCTGCTGATGAATTTCTTCTGCTTTTTGATAGTGTTTCATTTGGTAATTGCACCATGTTGTTTTGTTCTGCAGGCCTGGGGAGCAGCAAGAAGAGTTTCCAAAGATGACTGGTTGGAATGGTTAAGAAGACTGAGTCTGGAGCTGCTGAAGGATTCCTCTTCACCATCCTTGCGCTCATGCTGGGCCCTGGCTCAGGCATATAACCCCATGGCTCGGTAGAGTAATTCTGTTTTTTTTAAGATCATTTGAAATTGCAATGCAAGCCAGATGTTATAAGGAAAAAGAAAGTTAAAAGCTCTTAGGTTCCATAAATAGAGACAGTTCCTGCATATTAGTCTGGGAATAACATAAGTCACCTGTAAGTGAAGCTGGAAAAATGGCAGAGCATGAAGTAGTTTTGAGGATCTGCTCACCTCTCACTCTTTTGCTTTCCTCCTCAGAGATCTCTTCAATGCTGCTTTTGTTTCATGCTGGTCTGAACTGAATGAAGACCAGCAGGATGAGTTGATTCGAAGCATTGAATTGGCCCTGACTTCTCAGGACATTGCAGAAGTCACTCAGACGCTGCTCAATTTGGCAGAATTCATGGAACACAGTGACAAGGTAGAGATGCTTTTGGGCAGCAGTTCTCTAATGCTGGCTGATGTCTAGTCTGTGGAAAGGGTGTGAAGAGTTCATGCATACTTTCTGCACTTATATACTCATCATGCTTTTGATGTATGTGCTTCTACCCAGGGTCCACTGCCTCTGAGAGACGATAATGGCATTGTCCTCCTGGGGGAAAGAGCTGCAAAATGTCGAGCATATGCCAAGGCCCTTCACTACAAGGAGCTGGAATTTCAGAAGGGTCCCACCCCAGCCATTCTAGAATCTCTTATCAGGTAGGACCACAGCTGATGAGACTTCTGCTCTTGCATCAGTACCCAATTTAGGATATCATTAGGACGAATCTAGACAGTTCTTAGGGTTTCACACTCCATCCCAAGGTGGTGTTGTAGGCTTACTAACTAGCTGGCAGTTGCACACTCCAAGCTTCTGAGTTCTGCCCTTCTATTTGGTTAAAATCATGACAGAAGCTGTGGGAAGTTGTGCAGGAAGAAGTGGACTCTTCCAGTTTCTACATTTTTCCCTTCAAGTTCAATATGGGATCTTGTGGGGTGGCTGTAAGTTAAATGAGACAGATTTCTACACCTACATATAAATAAGCCAGAAAAGCTGAAGTTCTTAAAGAAAATTTCTCATCAAGTTCTACTCATCTAGCTTAGATAGGTCTCACTCTCCATGTATCAAGAAGATATTATAAGAAGAGAGTGTATTGTTTCCTGAGCTTTGTCAACAAGAAAGATGTTAGCCTGAAATACCTGCACAGGATTTAGTACTAAACTACGTGTTTTATATCACAAATCTCAGTTTCATCTCACAGAAATATTAACTCTACCATTTGAGATGGCCAAATTCTTTTTGGTTAAGCAAAAACTTAGCTTTGTTTGTGATTTTTATTTTTTTTTTTCAGCCCTCCCACTTCCTTGGAGTTGTCCTTTCCTGGAGTGTTTCCCCCTCTTTTATTCTTTCATCCTTTGTCCTCTCTTTTTTTTCCCTGAGGAAAATATAGAATTCATTGTATTCGCTTTCCCAGCCTCAAGGGCAGCTGTTTCTGAGTGTATCAAACAAGGAGCAGACTTGAAGTAAAACAGAATTAAAAATGAAAGGCAATTTATTAGAAATGGAAAAATTTTGAAACCTTTCAAAATCCATTTTATAGACCACAGTTAAATTGGTTCCAACTCTAGTTCCGCACAGTTGAAATTTCCAGTATGAATAGTCAAACATATGTAAGGCAGTTCCCAAGACATCATTATCTCCCATTTCACACAACACTGAACAATTTAAATTAGATTGAAACTCTCTTTAAGGTGAATAAAAATAGATATATTAACGATAACTATCTTTTCCAACATATTCAAACAACAGTATGGTGACAGGAGTGGTCTCTTTCTTTTTTTTTTTTATCTGTTATTTTTAACACTGTGTTATGTAAAGGAGAAACACTGTGTGTTTTTACATAACATCTCTAGGTAACTTGTAATTGGGGTGGTTTTCAGAACAGATTTTAATGTTCCTCAGTGTGGTATGCTAGCAAACATTCCCTTATGTTTGAATAACTGCCTGGATTCTCTGGTGTGTACCAGTGTTTTGCTTATGGATACAGTGGTTTTAAGTGTTAGAGCTGAGGTTTTTGGCTGGATGGCCAGGTCTGGACTTCTTTTGCTAATCTGTTCTTTCTTAGTGACATACAGCACACTTTTGCTCTAACCTGAACATAATTTGGTGGCAGCCCAGATAGTTGCTTTCTAATTTATCAGCCTTTAGGTGATCTGTGAATAGGAATAAATATCATGGAGCATATGGGACAAATTCTTTCTCCAGGGTTACTATCTGCTGGGTGCAGCCCTCTGTGGGGACTTCCTTGATGCAGCAGCAGGAGATGGCAGTAAAACTTAAGGAGAGAACCTGGGCAACACTAACTAATCCAAAATCTTTGAGCTGCATTTTTTTCCTCTGTGGGAATGTAAACCACATATTATACTCAAAAGAATGGTTCATCTGGCTTGAAATTAATATGTTGTTGTTGTGATTTGAGTCTCTTTTGGAAGGAGTTACTCAGGAATGCTTACTCTACACACTGAAGGAGAAGCAACAAGGAGGCTTTCTTTATTCAGTCCCTGCCTGGCTGGTTAACACTAAGGCAACCCACTAGCCACAATGCTAGTGAAAACACACCAGTAGGTTTTTTGAAGGTGCTGTAAGTGCATTCAGTTATGACCTATTCTAACACAGCATTTTTTTCCCTTTGGGAAGAGTCTGAAGAGGAGGAAATAAGCCTGGGCCCTGATAACACTAATGGATGTGACTGGTGCTTAATGCGCCTTAGTGTTTGTGTGTGTACATAGCCAGTATGTAGCTGTTGCACGTATTAGATGAAATGAACTATTATTTGGCTGATTTTGAGCAGTTCATTGCCCACCTTCTGTGCAGTAGCATCATGAAACTGTACAAACAAATATTGGTTCTCTCTATGGTTTGAAATCCTCTGGCCGGATCTTCATCTCAACTCTCTTCAGGGAATAGGTTGATCCGTGCCATCCATACCAGGTGATCCCATCCATGTGCTTGGTGTGTTCTCCTTTCCGGTAGTAAACCCCGTTCAGATTGGAGTCTGTGCAGCAGTTGTACCAATATCCACCTTTTAAAAACCCAAATGAATAGATTCCTGTGAGTCATTTACTTAAAACAGGTATGTTTTGTATTCATCATAAGAATTACTGCTCTTTCCAGAGGAGAGTGACCTGAATGCAGCATTTAATCCCTGGAGCCCTTATAGCTGGGATTGCAGGTAAACTCAAAATTTAACATGGATACTAAATACATAAAGGCTTTACAGTTCCGTAGTCAAATTAGTCCAGTGGCTTTTCATTTAGTTGCATATATCTCTTATAATATTTCCTTGACATGTTTCTGTCTCTGACTGTGAGAGTTAGCTTGGGAAATGAGTTTGGGATCTTAGCTTGGGCATCTTAAAGCATTTAAGAGGTCTCTGCACACTGCAAGTAAGCTGCACTATTTTATTGTGGCTGATGCCACCAATTTTATTTGCATGTCATGTGTGGGCATAACGGGGAAATTAAAAATAAAGGGCAAGATGCAGTGAAGACAATTATGTGTGTGACAGATCTCCTATAAAGATAATAAATTGAATGAAGAGAGTAAACTCATTAGAGGCTCTTTAAGGTAGAAATAAAGATTGGAATTCGGGTTAAACCTTGAAGTGCAAGTAGGATAATAATATAGGAGAGTTATTACAAGTCCCTGATCCTAGAACTTGAAACCTTATAAAAGAAAATGTAATTATCTTATACAAGAATAACTTCCTGCATCACTGAACTGCATCAACATCCGAGATAGGCATAATGGGCTGGATAACAGTAGGTGTAGGTGAGAACATGCACTCAATCATTTGAAGAGCACTGATGTCTATAATGTACAGTCTGGCCTTATGTAAATCAGCTCTAAGTGCCAGATTGCCCACATAACTGGCAAGTGGGTATTGCAGAACTGATCACCTCTCCCTTTATTTGCCATCCAGATGCTCCTTACTAGTTACTTGGAATGAAGGAGTCTGGGGCTCTCTACAAATGATGCAGGAGCTCTCTTGGGACAGGAAGGTGTTTATTCATGGTTTACCTTTACGGAACTGGGCGCAGTCATCCACACACTTGTCATTGTCCTTGTCCTTCGTGCTGAAGGCTGTGTTGTTGTGGTACCTGAGGGAATCCCGCCCTGTGTTGCCAGTGTAGTTCCCCACGAAAAGGCGATAGCTGTTGATTTCATTGCTCAGGGTGAATTGCTTATATTGTGCATAGCGTATGTTGCCTTCCCAGTCCTGCCACAGAACAGTGAAGAAGAAATAGGTCCTATTAGAGCAGCTGCCAAAAACTCCACCATCTGTTGTTACATGCAGTGCACATTACATATATTTTCCAGTCCTGGATTTTTCGTGAGTTTTTTCTATCTCAGGCTACAGAAAGTTCCCTTTTAAGACAAAGAAACTTCCCAGAGCAAAGCGTTATATTTCCAAGTCTTACCTACACTGGTATTAAACAACATGTATGGAAACCTGGTGTGCAACTCTTGCATTCAGAGTCCTTGTCTCATAGTGTGCTGTCTCAAGTGATTTTGTTTTCCTCTCTGAAACACTGACTTTTAGACATAAAGCCTTTTGGCTCACTTTTTCCATTTTCCATTCCTTAAAACTATTGTAGCGGCTATAAACCTAATTTAAGTCAAACCCAAGCCTTTAATAGACTGTAGACATTGTTTTGGGGTAATACAATGCAAACTCTTTTGTACACAGACTGAAAGTAAGTTCTGCAGAAAGAAAAGATTCAGAGTCTTTAAAACTTTATGAAGCATCTCTGTGTATCTTTAAATCTGAGGTGGTCAGCAGTTTGATCTCTGTCTGCAGTGGGTTTCACAGCATTCTCTAGAGCCCCACATGTTCCCTAAGACACAATCTGTATGCAGATGGAAGGTTGTCCTACTGACTGCATGGTGGAGAACATAATTCCATCTTGTCCTTGAATGTATCACTAGGTCTATCCTGCTTCCTTCTCCTGCAATTATAGCATGCAAATTCTTTGGGCATCCTATAGAGACAGGAGATGGTGTGTGCTACTGGAGAATTACTTTGTGTTACAAGCTTTTTTTTCTGCTGAAATGAAATGCTTATTGATTACCTCCAGCTCTACTCGCAGAACAGTGGGGCGCCTTGAAAGTCTGTAGATGTTTTCATTTCCCAGCCAAAAATCTCCCCGAATATTGCCAAATCCTTCCTTGTATTGTTTCCAGTCCCTATTGAAAGATGTCAGACCAACTTTACGTCTTTGGATAATAGTCCAGCCACCTCCATCTGTCTCCATGTCACAGAACACCTGCAGCAGGAAAAATGCAGTGTTTACTTGTCAGTAGATTTAGGAAGGTTCAATTCTCTTAACACAAGGCAAGACATTGTTCCAGATTTCACAACTTGGAGAAATTCCTTTTTTTCTTTAAGTCATGGAAAACAAATGTTAAATGAACCCCTCTTCTCTTGTCTCTCTTAAATGTATATTCCTTACTTCCTTGAAGTTTGCCTAAAGATACTGATTCAGTGTAGGGTATCATAACTCAGTGTGTACTCTTCATCTCAGTAGTAGATAAGTATTTCTTGATTATATGTGAAAAGACATGTACTATACATTGTGTACTTGACATCCTTACCTCCAGCTCTGGACTCCCCAAAAATTCATCAGGAGGCAGCTTGTAAACCCCAGAGATCCGGTAGTTCCTCTGGTAGAGTGAAGAGCAGTCATAGACAGCATCTACTTGAATAGGAAGCAGAAAGTAAGAACGTGAACAGCAAGAACAGCTCCCCTGTAAGGATGGTTTCTGTGAGGCTTAATTTGTGATACAAGGAGTAATTAAGTGAAGATGACTTCTACAAGTCTTATGTTTTCCTGAAATGGTTTAGTTTTGATCAATGCATGCACTGGAAGAGGAGGTTGTAGCACTGTGACTTTGGGGGGTTTGGGTTTGTTTTTTGCCTCTCCTATCCCAAGAGACATCTCCAGTTTCTCTTCCTATTGCTACCATGTGCTGGAAGGTAAAAAGGTATATACTTGCTGTCCCTCTCCCAAATAATAAAGGCTTATCTAATAGAATTGCAAAGCTTGCTGCCAGATTGATGAAGCTCAACCTGATGCTTCAGCAGGTTGGCCAGGTTTGCAGATGGGGCATATTTGCTCAGCACTTTTTGCACCAGAGCCTGCGACAGAGGGGGTGGCTTTTAGCTGCAGTCAGTGTGTCAGTCTCTGCCAGCCTCCTTTCCTCCCTCTGCCGGAGCTGACTTGATGATAGGGAAATGCACAGCTATTCTTCTGAGGAAGATAAACCAGCTGAAGCAAGGCTTTCTCCATCCTGACAGCTTTCAATTCAGTACAGACTAAGTGTCTCTTACCTGGTGAGGTGAGACGAGACACATCTGGTTTAAATCTCTTTACTACAGCTCCCAAGAGACTCATTATGGTATAATATCTAAGACTGCCAGTAAACAGTGGTGTGTCAAAACTAGCCAAGTGGAACTTTAGGGAAGAAGAATTTAGTAAATAGATTTACAAGTTTTTACTTTGCATTTAAAAACAAAAAAATAAAAAATCCAAGTGAAGTCTTTGGCAAACCCAGTTCTCCCAGAAAGCAGCAGTTGATTTGAAGGAAGCTTTAAGCATGTTGCAGCGGATTTCATTTTAAGAGAAGTCATCTAAAAGGACACTTTCTTCCAGAAGCAGCTTTACAGATAGTTGACCTACAAAATGCACCTGCATTCCATGCTCAGACAGGCCTGTGTAATCACTCTGTGCAGTGAAATTTTCCCTCAGGGAAGAGAGGATGTGGAACAATTTAACTGTTCTGGCTAGGTTTATATCACAGTTTGCATCTTGCATCATCTACAGCCTTGAATGTTTGAGAATTATCATTGAAATAATGGGTAACTCTTTTTTACTCTGGTTTCAAGATAGTCATAAAGATACAGTTACAAACCTCCAGTATGGCTTGGACAGCATTTCTAATTGTTTTACCAACTTCTAGTTCCCTGTCAGCACTGTGAATACAGAGGATATTACTGCCAGAGCCATTCTGTGACAGAGCCAGCTCCCTTTCTTTTTGGACTGGTACTGTAGTGCTCAGAAAATGAAATACTAGACTGAGTTCCTCACTGTACAGATACAGTCCCTGCTCAGTTTTCTCATTCCTTGATAACAGACATACAGATATTAAAATACAGGTGGACCTTTGCACTTCTGACAGATGAATCCAAACTAGTTTTCTCAGCATCACCCACCTACAGAAGTAGTTCAAGCAGAAGCATTCGGAATGCACGCTTGCTAATCACGTTAGTGGGACATGCTAGCATTAAGGACTAATCATAAGTTCATTCTGAGCATCGAGAGGTATATCTGGGAGCTTGGTGACTCCCTCCTTACCAGCTGAAGTTTGTGTGACCGTCTGAGCTGCCTGGAGCTGCATGATATCTATCTGGTTGTTCATTTCGGAGTACTTGCTCTCAGCATCAATGAGGCGGGACTCCATCTGCTTGGTGCTCCCTTCCAGCTCCATCACCTGCATGACCACGTTCACCCAGTCACCTTCCTGCTTCTTGCTCAGTTCCTGCAGCATTCTGCTCAGGTTGGCTACTTGCAGCTTGAGCTCTTTAATCTCATCACAGCAGCTTGTCAACTTGGACTGTGCATTCCCATTGAGCGTTCTCCTTTTAGGAGGCTTCTGCAACAGCACTGGGTGGATTGCCACAGACACAGTGACGATGCAGAGCCAGGCCAGCTGAGCACTGGATCTTGCTGGCATTTTTGCTTACAGCAACAGAAAACTTCCAGCTGGCTGTGGGTAGTCTGAATGCAGCTTGGGTAGGTATGAAATTGGTTGCAAGTGCTACAGTACCTAGCTTTCTTCCAATGAAGGGAGTCTCTGAAGGTGGAGCCTGAAGAAGTAGCTTTTTTCCAGACCCGTCCTGTCAGAGTCTATGCACTTTGGAAGTCTGTCTCAAAGCATCTTTTATACTATTTTGCTGTTTACCTCCACCCCCCTGGAGCTATGAAGAGCTTTCTGGCCCCTCCCAGTTCATCTGTTCATATCAGGTGTTTACAGGGTGAAACTGGAACAGTTTTCAGCCAAAAAAAAGTTGAGGAGAACAGGGGAGACTTCCCTCAGTTCTGTGTTGAAGGGGTGTGGTGGAAGGCTAGGAAATGCAGAGAGTTTCCAGCACTTATTGCCTGTTGGATTGAAGCCCTCTTGGTGACTAGTTCTGGCACTTCAGTAACATTAGGGGAGCACTAGAGGTCCAGAATGTGAAAAGTCTGTCCCAGCATTACGAGTTTATGAAAGTTCAAGGAATGTAACTCCCTAGTAGGTAGCCTGAGCTGCAACAAGCCCTACTAATACCAGAAGTTGAGGGGGTAACTCTATGATTGCAGTATTTCTTAATTTGCACAATATTGTGGCAAATGCATCTATTTAGCATCTAATCCTCCTCCTTCTGGACACTGGTGTCTCTGCACTATTTGTTTTGTAGAATTCAGTGCTGCTGTTCTTAGAGATGGGATATCTGAGGGTGGGATGGAAAGAAGTCTGCAGAACATCTAAGTCAAAACCCATGCCTGTGTTTACTCGCAGTGGACGAGCAAAAGGACGTTAAGTGATGCTGAAAGACAGTTTACTTACAATTGACAAGAGGTGGGTTTTTTACAGGCAATGTGATCTAACTCCAGTATCAGGGAGGCCAGTTTGCTAACAGGATTCAGAGGGGAAAATCTATATGTAATTAAAATGTCGGTTTTAATTACTTACATGAAGTGTAGATTTAGGAGTAAAGCTTAAGTCTTTAGACGCTTAGAGTATAGGTTAAGTATCAGTTGGCTGAGACAGCAACTTCCAGTCTCCTCTTTTATATCTTTCAACGGTTCAAAAGTTGATTATAACTGTTTGATCCCAGAGTAGAACTGTTCCAGAAATGGTGCAGCTCTTTGCAAAAGGTCTGCAATTTTTGCTCTAGATCCGTATGGGATAGGATGTTCCTCCACAGGCCAGCTGCTCTGGAATTGCCCTACGTGTGAGTTCTTGCATCTTCCTCTCTGATTGTGATAATTGGCAGAGGTAAGATGCAAAATGAAGGAGTAAATGGTTCAAGTATCTGCTCCTGGGGTAAATGCCATGAAAGCTTCTTGGTGTCCAAGAGAGCAAAAGAAAGCTCCTTTCTTTGCTCTTTTGCAATGAAAATTAGGAGAGAGCCAGCTGAGATGTGCTATCCCATCTAGACTTCTCTTGTTGATCCAAAGCGGCTGCAGGATTTCTGCTTGATTAGAAAACACTAGAAAAGGCTTGGTGATCTGACTTCTATTTTAGAGAAGTAGGAAGCAGAGTTTCTTGTTGGTGCAGTTTCTCTTCCTCAGCTTTGCTACACTTACTGCTAGATGCTTTGTTTCTGCCTCTGATTTGTACCACAACTGGCTGATAGTTTTTCTGCAGATTACTAATGAGAGACCCCCCAGGGTGCAAAGGTTTAGAACAATGAGAGCATCAAAGCACTGAACAGGGGGAATATGAATACAGATGTTTCATAAACCTGAATTTTCTTAGAGGAAGAAGAGGGGATCTGTTGAAGGAGATGAGAATTGGAAATCTCCAACCAGGCAGCATGAGTGCCTGGAGTTTCATTGTAGCTGGATGTCTGTGTGCTGTACTTCAGGTAGAAACCTCTCTAGTATCAGCTGGTGAGGCCACTGTGTGGTATTGGACCTGAGGTATGCAAGTACCATTTAATTCAAGCACCGAGGATACCTCCACAGCAGACGCTAGGCTTCAGTCACGTTTTTGTCATGGACATTCCAGAAACCTTCCATAGCAAAATTGCTTTTTATACTTCAGACCAGAAAGTGCCACTGCACACAGATGAAAGCCTGACCTTTTTGTTCTGCCTCTAATCCTGTCTGAGCCCTCTTCCAGCTGAAGCTTCTGTCATTCCCAGGGGCAAATTCTTCTCAGGCTTCCTGTGATGAGAAACATGTTTTTTGTCAAAGTTGGAACAAAGAGTAGGACAGACTTTAGCTTCTGCACCCCAAAAAGCCACCCTACTAACACCCCCATTGTGTTAATAAGATCCATTCTGTCGCTGTTCCTCTCATTCACCGTAACTCTTGTGTCACACACAGTCTGAATTTCACTTGCGCTTACATCGTGAGGGGCAGATGTGGAAGAGGGGAGCCACTTGTAGGTCCATGCATTCATTCCTTATGTATGTTTTGGAAGGATCCAAGTTTTAGCCAAATTCACACACAGATGTTAGGAAACAGTGCAGAAAGACCTCCAAATCCCCTCTCTAAACTGGAGTATTTAATTGGAAATGAGGCAGCCAGGGGTTTGCATACTTGGATTTACCTGTTTTAAAACAGAAAATACTTCCTTGTTATGCGTAAAGGGGTGAAAGCAGACATACTATGCAGGAATGGAAAAGAGCACAAATCTTCCCATCTGTCATTACTTTTGAGGAAGCATTAAGAGGGATTTGGGCAGACAGATCTCTCTTGGCAGAGACCTTCGCCTTAATGGAATTTGACTTCTTTATGAGTATCTGAAAGATGAATCTTTCTCTGTTGCTTGGAGAAATGAGTGTAGTCATTTAGGCAGCAATAGCTACTGATGCTAGTCATTGCCAGATCAGATCAGCTGTGGAAGTCGACAGTCTATAGGAAACTGTTCCACTGTCATCTACTGGTGTACTTAACAACTTGAATTCAGGATCCTATTACATTTTGGAAAGAGGCATCATTTTGGACATAGGAAGGGATAAACTAGTTGCATGAGTACTGAGTAGGTCCTAGTCCTATTTTTTTCCTTTCCCCCAATACTTTTAGAGAAATACAGTATCATTTAGTCTGAACTCCATTGTCCTAGTTTTCCTGTGTTATATTTTGTATGTGGAAATATTCTGCTACAAGCAGAGATCCTAAAGTCAAGAACATGAGGCAAATCCTTTCTGACTTCGTTAACTATGTAGGTGTGATGTGGCTGGGAGAACTGAGTCTACATGGTTGCAGTTTGTGTGTACCCTATGCTTATAATGTTGGTTGATGTTACCAAATGCAAGTATATTAGTATTACTTGATTAGAACCAGAAAACTCTTGTCCCTGGAGGGCTGGATTAAATCATGTGGGTATAAATAACTGCTTTCTTTGGGAAGGTGTTCTGGCAGGTGTATGTGAAGCTGAGACAAGAACAGAACTCAATGCCCTGTGGCTATTTATTTGGTAGCCAGTCATTGCAAACCCTTAATATGCATCCGGCAAATGCTTCGAATGAGGCATTAAAAGGCTCTCATCAGCACTCAGACTCCTCACTTCATCAAGGCTCTGTGAAACACAGCTTTCCCCTCCCAGGAGGTGGGAAACTGTTCACCTCTGGTTTTGGAGCTGCTTGTGAATGTTCTAACATTGACTCTGCAATAGCTTTGCAGTAATGACTAAATCCCTAGTAAAGTCAAATACAGTTGTTACCTGCTGTAAGTAATTGTAAATCTCTGAAGTTATGTAGGAACTGGTGGTACAAGTGAGAGGGCCTGATGAGAAGCAAAACACTGATACTTCCTGCAGTCATTTGTGGTTTCTTCTTTATTTAATGTATCTGTTCTTTGCATAAGCACTACACGAAGACTGTGGCTTTGTGTTTTACCTTTTTCTGCTAAATATCTTCCTTGCTAATTGTTTTTCTTCTCTGCCTTCAGCGAATCTGGTTAAGAAAGAATAGGTGATACGACACCTTTTGCAGGCTGAGCAGAAAGGCTGGCTGAGAATTTTATTGTGACAGTTTTCGCTGCTTTTCCTTTTTCACTGTTACTGAAAGATGGAGGGCTGCAAGTCTGGCCTGTAAAGCAACCCATCATCACAGCTGTATTGAAAACAGCTCTTTGCTGGTATTGGTTTCTCAAACATGTTTCTTCCCAGCATAGGAATTATTTTTTGTGGTGTGATGGAATTTTATTGGGGTTTAGAATTGTTTGGGGGCCACTTGGTTGTTTTCTGAGGTTTGTTGAATCAAGGACTCGGGGATGCCCGAACACAAATAAACGGTAGAACTGAGGAAACTGGCCAACAAAGCCAATTCCTTTTGCCAGAGGATTATCTGTTCCCCAAAGTATCCACAAAGTAGCAGGGCCATCCGCTTCTAATCCCAGAGTCAAGCTCTCAGTGCTGCTTCAGAAAACCAAGCTTGGCTTAGGTTGGTAAAATCTGTCACATAGAGGAGCTGTTTAAACAAACTTGGGGAGTCTAACATTAAGAAGAGTTTGGCTTCTTGTCTAGACTTTGCACACAAGCTGCTTTATTGCAAAATAAAGGTTTCTCTCCCATGTTTTGAGATACTTTCTGGCAATAGGAAACGTGTGTGTTCCCTCACAGATAGGCTTGGGACTTCCTGAAAATGCTCTGTTGAAAGATGTAATACTTTTGTTATTCTGATTGGTGACAGTTTTAATTCTACTGTGCTCAGATACACAATTACGTATTGAGTCCAGATGGGACAAACTCCTGCAAAACTTTATCGATAGGAATCAGTTTTGCAACTAATTAATCCTCATTTTGAAAGAAAGTATAAGGATCTTGTCTTGTTTTTTGTATCTTCTAATCACTTTGGTTATTGCATAAGATGTGAAATGAAGTGGTGGGTATTAAACAGTGAAATTAGTTCAAAGTATATAAAAATTTTTTTGATACCATTTAGGCAATCTTGTTGTTTCTGTGGACTCCCATTTAATAGTATACCTGCAAACATGAGGACAGCTCTCTCATGAAATAGTTTTGGAAGAGTTTATGTATGTACATGTGGCATCTAAAAGGATTTTGAAATATTTTACTTGAGCATTTATGCTGGAAGACTCTGCCAGTCCATACCAGGCAGCTTAGCAGGATACTTTGGCCTTTTCCTGGTAGATGACAAATGTAACCTATGACCTACCAAACCTATAGCTACAGACTTCCAAGAAAGAGGAGATACAGTAGTCATCTTCTATGGCCTGCTGCTGAGCCTTCAAGTAAAGTAAGTGGTAGTGGTGGCTTTTTTCTATCTTCTAAACCAAAATGAACAAATGAGTATGTTCTACCCTCGGTGGATAGGGAGAATAATTGATTTGCACCTTAATCATAGAACAGTTTGAAATGGACCTTAAGATCATCTAATTCCAACCTGCTGCCATGGGCAGGAACACCTCACACTAGACCATGTCACGCAAGACTATTGGACCTGGCCTTGAACACTGCCAGGGATGGAGTATTAAACTTTATATTATCCTGAATTAGGAATGACTGCAAGGAAATATCCTGGTAAACAGAGACTTAAGTTACTGTCTGCTGAGTTAGCCAGCAGCATTGTTTCTATCTTGAGAGATGTTTTCTCGCCTCAGCCTTTAATTCAGGAAGATTTTTCTAGTTATCTTTTACCGAAATACAGGGAGAAATCTATCCCTCCAGTTCTAATCTGGTAAACTGTCCTGACTGCCAGCAGCAGCACTGCCTAAAACCCCCTGGCAACTCTGCCTGGCTGGAATATTAGCCCTTTAGGACCTCTTCTGTGGGCCTGGATGCGTTTCTGTATTGTGTTTCATTCTGTCCAGTCTCCAGCATGGTAACTGGAAAACAGCTCTGTGGTGCTCTTGAGTGTTACGAAAGTTAAGAAGATTCTGCCTTCTACCTAATCTGATCTGCAGGGAGAGGGGCAATGCCTCAATGGTGAGAAGGTGAAAGGGTAGGAAAGCACAGAATTCCATGATTTCTAAGCATGTATTCTGAATGTGCCAACAGGACTCCATGTGGAAAAACTTTTCCAAGGGAAGTACAATCTGCAGGCCCGCTCTCAGAGAACTCGTATGCAGTTGTGGGTCTGTTGAAAACACATTCCAGTCATCTGTGGTAGCAGTGATTGTTTGAGTTGTCAATATCCTCCCAACAATCAGAGCACACTGAATCCAGCAGATGAGAAAAAGCAGCCAGAGGTCCCACAAGATCAGAACTTAATCCACACACAACTGTGTTTCCCTTAGTCTGTAAAACTGAATAGCAAAATGATGCTGTGATTATCCAGGTTTTATTATTGTGAAGAAGTAAGTTAGTGAGTGTTCAGCCAGATTTATAAAACCCACTCTGATGTCTGAGTCTGGCTTCGGAGGAATTTTGTACCCTTCTTGGCAGTTGTGCTTCTGTGTTTAGGTCCATTTCTGCTAAAGCAGTGAATGTTCCCATTTTGTATATATTTTAATGTTGTGCATCAAAATATGAACTAACAGGAGATTTCCCAGTCCGTGGCTTCTCCTAGTCCACAGGATTACCTATCTTTACTCACTGTGTGGGCTAGGTGTTTTGTTACAAGAGAGTAATTTATGATTAATAATGGCAACTTAGTATTGTATCTACTGCTGTGTGTTCTTTTAAATCAAAGTCTTTCTCCTTTCCCTTCCCTTCTTTCCCCTCCCTTTGATTAATCCTAGACATAGATAGATTTGAGACATTTAATTCTACTTTGGACAGCCAAGAAAGTAAGAAACAAAAAAAAGAGTAATTGAGTGCAGCAGGAAGCATCAGCAAAAGAGCAGTGCTAATTGCTGAAGAATAAAATATAATGGCCAATTTTGTCAGGAAGCGTTGACAAGAAAGATAACTTGGTAGTAATGAACTGTCTGACATGCTGGAAGTGATGTGTCTGCCAATGACTCTTTAAATCATCAGGTTATGAAATGTGACAGCCATTTATCACTTTTATGAGGCACTGCTGCCTGGCTTTCCCTTGGGAAGCATGGAGGTAGCGCCTTCTTTGACTGTCTTACTAAAAAAAAGCCATGGCTATATTCCAGGTATTTCCCATTTCTGGGTGCCTGTCTTGAACCATGACTATGGTGCATTCATAGCCTGACTAAATCTGAAGAACCTCAACCATTCTGAGGTCCTGTTTCCAAAAACATTTTACTTGACCTTCCCAGATATCCAGAGTGTGTTTAGGAGCTTGGCTCTTTAGTTGTGAGAAGAGGAAACCTCCACAGACAGAAGAGATATAGGAGTCATTTGAAGATTTTCCCTGTTTCGTGTGTTCAGAGTACTCCTTTCAATACTACAGATTTCCTTGTCTCTTATTGATCAACAGGCCTCTCATGTTGGGGGGGAATATGTAGTTGTTGTGATGATAGCAGGCAAGAAGGGGCATTTCTGAAAGTTGCCTATATCTATAGCAGCATATTCAAAGACCATTGAAAGTCTTTTTGTGTTGCTCTCAGCTGACATGATTTGTTTCTTAAGTTATGCTGTTTCCACTTCAAATGTTAACTAGCATTGATACTGGACTGTAGAGTGTGTTGTAGCATGCTCAATGTCATTGACATTGCTTTGAATGACTTGTGCTTCTTGTTTTCCAGCACCTCTAGGGAAAAAAACAGAGATTGTCTGTAAATAAGCTTCATAAAAAGTTAATTTCCTCATTAAATTGGGATTTAGCAGCTCACCAAGCACCAGAGTGCAGACAGAGCCATTTCTGGTGGGAAGATCAGAAACCCAATGTGAAATAGAAATTATTTAAGAGAATAGCTGGATATCATGTTGCTGAACTGGAGAACCAGGCTTCTGAGTAGCCTGTCTGCTTGTACTTCAATAAATTCACCCTGGTACAGAACTGGGGACTGGTTGCAATGGTGGGAGTTTCTGACATGTTCTAGAAAACCAGCAAAAGAGCAGCACAAGTACTGGTTAGCACCAGTGCAGAGGCATTATATGAAACTGAAAGTAGGGTTGAAAACTTTCGTATGTGTTCCTGGCATCATTTGTCAACTGTTCTAATGATGTGCATTGTTTTCTGGATCATAAACCCCTCTACTCTGATGTTTAAAGGAGTTGGTGGTCTGTTTAAGAGAAAGGAGGGGAAAAATCAGTACTGTAAAGTTCTTAATAAGTGCAGTTTGAGAAACTGTGCCTTTCAAACTATTGACAACTATTCTTCTCCCTGTGCAGGCTGCTATTTAGAATCGATAATCATATGCAATCACTGTTTTGTGTAACAAGCCTTGAGAATATGGGTGTACCTGTTGTTTTTCAAACATGTAGTCACTGTGTGTCACTTTGTCTAATCATTCACTTGGAAGTTTTAAACAAAAAGAAAGGTGTTCCACTGGTGTTTCTAAATGATGGAGCTTGGGATTATCAAGCAGAAGCTCAAACTAATAATTGGCAACTGTGTGAAATGGTCTTTCTCTTCCTGCCTTTTCAGCATTAACAATAAACTGCAACAGCCAGAAGCAGCTGCTGGGGTCCTGGAATATGCCATGAAGCACTTTGGGGAGCTGGTGAGTCCTGCTGGAAAACTCTCTTCTTCATGTCTCATGTCTTCATGAGGTTTGTAGGTGGGGGGTTTTAATGTGTGTGGTGGCGTGGTTTTGTCAATCTATCACATCCCTGCTTATAGTAATGCATCTTTCATACTGAAGGTGCCGTGCTGCCACTGGGAGTGTGTGCTGTGTACTTAGCAAACTCTGGGAAAGGCAGCAATAACCTGATTCAGAGGAGAATTTAGCAGCTCTTGTTGACACTAAATGCAGCTGTGGGCAGCTAGCAACTTGAGAAAATAAGTCATTTTATTTAGAAGAAGCTGGGAAGGGAGGGAGCAAGTTCCTGTTCTAAGTGTTAAATGCTTGAGGGCTTTTGAGTAACTTGCATTCCAGGTAAGGATTTAATGGAAGTTGTGCCTCTGGCCTCTCATCCAGGAGGCACGTGAACCTGTCAGAGAGTTCACAGGTACTGTGTAGAACAGCAGATTAGCCAGTGCCTTACAACTTTGACTGTTCAGAGAAATAAAATAATCCCATCCTTTATGTGTTCTGTGCCTTTCTCTGCACAACTTACTCTTTTTCCTTTTTTGTTTCTTTTTTTATAAGCATTGAAGTTGTGTTCAGGGACTAAAGCATCTGTGCTCTCCTGACACTTCTGCTTTGTTAAAAAGATGACTTTTCAGTGATAATTCTTGCAATGCCTTAGGGTGATTAGCAAAAGGAAGGCAGCCCTGCAAGCACAGTAAACTAGCCTCTTTCATTAGGAACCACTGGAAAGTGGGAACACATAGCACAAAATGGTAGAATTCCTCTGGTGTAGTGTTATAGTGTGGGTTTGACCTAGACTGGAAAAGAATTAATTTCTGGGAGAAGTACAGACTTCAGACCATCTTTGCAGCTTGTGATTCCTTGGGTGGATTGAGCAAAGCTCTCTGTTACCTAATTCTGACCTCACTCTTTAGCAGTAATGTAGTACAAAACACAGAGTTTGCCAGAACAGGCAGTAAAAAGAACTTAAGAGGAGCTGTGAGCTCTGCTTTCAGGAACTTACTTAAAATACTATGAGTGAGCGGAGAAGATAAAGGCTGGTATATAAATGTCCTAAGTGGAAGAGCTGGCATGCAGAGCATGGTTTATACTGACCCTGCCCGCAGGGCTGGGGAAAGAATCTATTCTGCAGCCTATGTCAAGACATGAGCAGCCAAGGACTGAGTAGAAAAACATTGCAGGAATAAATATGGAAAATATATTAAGGCATTTTATTTCTTGAAAATTAGAAACAATCTAGAAACAAAGACTGGAGAAAAGTTTGTGCAGCTGATAAAGATCATTGCTTGGCTTTCTTTTAGAGTGTTTGGTACAAACTACAGCCTTTCCTTGTGAGGGCTGTAATTAGAACCCAGCATCATACTACCTGTTGTAATAAAGCACACAGTGTGCTTTTTGGGTTTGGGTTTTCTTCCAACTCATTCCTGAACACAGGACTGTTCTTGTTTAAATGCAAACATGTGCAACAACAGGAAGTAGAATATTTTATACATTTACCCTTTTTCCTACCCCACTCACTCTTCCTCTCCAAAAAGAAAAGCACCAGCTGCTGAGCTAGTATTTCACTGCCACTGAATAGGGGATGATGTTGGATTGATCTCTCTGGTAAACCTGAATTCATCTCTCTGAAGGTTGAAAAATACTCAGGATTCCTGTTTTTGCTCTAGCTCAAGGCTTTTCTCTGCATCATAGAAATCCATGAGGATATTTAGAATGAAAACAAGGCTCAAGTGACCACCAGAGACACAGAATTTTTCAGGAAAAGCTGCAGTAGTTAATATAGACTCATCAATATTAATCCCACTATTTATTTGGAATGTTTTGGGGTTTTTTTCCCCCTTAGGAAATTCAAGCTACCTGGTATGAAAAGCTACATGAATGGGAGGATGCTCTGGTGGCCTATGACAAGAAGATGGACACAAACAAAGATGATCCTGAGCTGATGCTAGGACGGATGCGCTGCTTGGAAGCACTTGGTGAATGGTAAGAGGGGAATGCCTGAAGACTGAGGAAAATGGTGCCTATCTTGTCTCTGGATGCTGTCATCCAGGTGGAATTTTTTTTGTCTAAATTCCTATTTACTCCTGCTTAATAGTTTGAGTATTTCCAGTGACTTCTCGCTTTGTACGTTCAAGTTGGAATTAGTAATAACATCTCCAAGCCTTTTGGGATAGCCCATCTGATAAGTTAAGGTCTCTCTGAAAGAGAATCTGCAGTCTTACGATCTGATCAACCCCATTTGTAACAAAGCAAGAAACTGTAAATAGAGGGGACCCCTCAGAAAACATTAACTGGGCAACACTTGTCAAAAACAATCATAAACGAAGCTTGTTGTGGCCCTTCTTTTTAAACTCTGATTAAAGCATGAGAGATTTCTGCACTTATTCATGGTCAGACCTGTGCTTATCCAGAATGCATGATCTTTTGACAACTGTTAGTGAAATTGTCTGTAAGTAAGCGTAAGATTATGCCAAATGAATTACTCCCACTTTAAAACCCTTTTGCCTATTTTGTAGCTGGCTGAGTTGTTCATTATTACTCTTTTTTAGCATTCATTAAGCATTGTCTTTGTGGACATTCGGTATTTCAAACCCTGTGTTAAATGTGTGCTGTCAACATGTAACTGGTTAGAGCCAGTGTTTGTGAGAGAGTGAGCTGGTAGTGACTTAGTCCTTGCTAGTTCACTGTTTTCCTCCCTGTTCAACTCCAAGAAGATAATAGGAGAAGGCATCCTGTGCACTGTAGCGTGCAGTTCTACCCAGGGGCATACGTGATTTGGTCCAGGTTCCGCCTTCCTACTGAACTTTTCATGTCACGAGCTCTCTCCTGATGGGTCCTGACGTGAACCCACGGGGTGGCACACAGTGAGGAGATTCCTCTTCACTAAAGTCATTTTACTGTTAGAGGAACAGAGCTGCTTGAGAAACTGAATTCTGACAGCGTTTTCTGCCCTGTTTCTAGATGAGGGTGACGTGTATTGGGTGTAGCTTTTTCAGTAGGAAAAACAGACCCTCTTACTGAGCACAGTCACCTTTTTTTTACTCTTACTCAGTCATCTTTTCTAGGAATAGGCAATTCCCACCAGGGATTTATGGAATTTCCACCTCCTGCAGGACATGTATTTGTGGAAAGTGTCCTCTGAACCTCCTGCTTCTTCACGTATCAGTGACAAATATATTACAAAAGGATGCTCTTCTGTTGGAGCCAGATAACATGCATCTGTAGTGATAAGGGCAATCACAGTCTCACAAAGAACTGTCTGCTTGCTGTTGTGGAACTGCAGATGTCTTACAATTCAGAGGTGCCTTTGCAGAGTGCTGTCTGCTACCTTACAACTGGCTATAGAGACATCATCCTGAGTCTGGGGGTTCCATGGTATGACTGCTGATATTCTTCCACAGCGTTCAACTTGACTCTTTATGCTGCTGGAGTCTGCTTGCAGAATCTGACAGTTAATCCAGAATTGATACTATGCAGCATCATTATTTCACTATTCTGTGCAGTGACATTTTGAAAGGACAGCCAAAATATTCCCAGCCATTTGTCTCCTGATGTAGTTATGTCTGCAAGAGCCATACTACTGTATTAGCATCTATGAGGTCCTGATTTACTGCTGTTGCTAGGTTTGGCTCGGTTTTTTTTTTTTCATTTCTTTTGTGGGTTTAGCTTGGTTTTTTTTCCCTTCTGGGCCATTAAGCTGTCAGAATGACTGTCTTGCCTGTGGCAGCCCATTGGTTCTGTTTGACTAACTCATCTTCCTTTTGGGGAGGGGAGAAGATGACAGTGGAGAAGGCAAGTTGGCTTCCCACACAGTTGGCAGCTATTCCACTGCTACAGAGTATCCAGCCTGAGAAATTCAGGCACTGCAACACCCACAGAAATTGGTTTGATTAATGGAGCATTCCCAGTTGATCTCAAAGATGTAAAAAATCCTGATGCTTCCTCTCCACTGGAGATGAAAGATTCAGATCCCCTCTGAGATCTTGCCATGACAAGTCTTCATACTAGGTTACAGTAGCATTGATTTTTGTAGTGTCTGTCTTCAAGCTTGATGATGTGTTTATCCAGAATGATTGATAGCAGGAGCCATGCACAAGCTACTCACATCGTATGTTTCTTGTACTGACACTTGCAAAAAAATGTAAGTGTTCCTTGTTTGGTGTGGTTTGGTTTCTTCTTGGGAATGGTTTGGGTTGGTTTCTGTATTTGTAGATTGGAGTTGACAGTTCAGTTCATGAAGTAGTCATTGCGAACTGCTGAGGAACAAATGCAAACTTTAGTCTGGAGTTTTGTATTCAAAGCATAATGTGCATTGAAATTATTCTCTGATGATAGGATGTTTGTCATCAGCCTAGCATGTCTGCACTGGCCAAAGGAGAAGAATCTTGTTCTCTCCCACTCCATAAAAGAATGATGGGGCTGGTGGTCATCTTATCCGTACAAAGTGGTTGTTTAACAAGGAGGAATTCTTAGAAGAGGCTTTTTGCTGATCCAAAATTGTGGATTCTTCTTAGGGGACAGCTCCACCAGCAGTGCTGTGAAAAGTGGACGCAGGTCAATGATGAAACTCAAGCTAAGATGGCTAGGATGGCTGCTGCTGCTGCCTGGGGTCTAGGTAATGTATCCTTCTGTGGTGGGGTATGACAGCTCACAGTGCAGGAGCACAGATAGTTTTAACTTACTTCAGAAATATAAAATATAGCACACAGCAAAATCAAAGAACAAAATTACTTACATTGGGCAGTGAAGTGTCATTCAACACTGAAACCCTTTAGAAAACCTGCGTTTACATAAGGTCTCAGCATGGTCTCAAGTAACAAAGAGACCATTTTACTGGTCTGAGTGGATGATCAGTTGCTTAACTGGTCCCTTTTAGTTAGTCTTACATTGAACATAGCTCAAATGTGAAATGACCTTAATAGAATGTCTCAGATTTGTGTCAGACTCTTATTTACAAACTAGAACAATCTGTTGGGCATTTTGCTAAGTTGTGTCTGCTGAGTAGACAGTCTGAAGTGGAATAAATCTATAAATGGTCCAAATAATCTGTTATGTTGGTAGCCAGCTGTTTACTGGAGAAGCTTATAAATCACTTGCTGTCTGCCAGCCTGTGCTGAGAAAAATTCATCTTTTGCTTTTGGACACTAATTCACTCAAATATTCTGGAAATGTCAGCATTTCAACTTCTCTGTTACAAGGAGTGCAAGAACCTTTTCCGTGAGGTTAATGATTTGCCTAGAAGAAAAATGCCCATGGTTTTGCTTGTCTATAACCCTGCCTGTGTACATATATACGGTTTATGTGTATGTATATATACAGTTCAGAACACAGTCTGTCCCTGCCAAAGGCAAGCTTCTGGAGACCTGGCTTAAATGTCAGCATTCAGGCCTAGTTGCTCATACCTGAATACACTGTAGCATAGTTCTGTTGCAGAGAAAGCTGTTGTATTACTTGAGGATATCTGTGTCTCTGCAGGTCAGTGGGATAGCATGGAGGAATATACCTGCATGATCCCAAGGGACACCCATGATGGTGCTTTCTACAGGGCTGTACTGGCTCTTCATCAGGACCTCTTCTCACTGGCTCAGCAGGTAATTACCTTCCTTGGTGGCTTCCCAAAACCTAGTTTAAGTTGAATTAGGCTATACTGCTGAATGGAAAGACAAAAGCTTTAAACAGTCTGTCTTAAATAACCTATGAATTATCCAAAAGCTTTTTATTCCATTGATGTATTAGACCTTAGTGATTGAGCTTATCTTGTATTTCCAGCACTGGAACAGCACTGAATATATGTAAAACACATGGATATTTGTACAGATAGTAGTGGTCAAGTGCTGTAGAGTGTAAGAATGTTGCACTCATTCTTAGGCTTCTTCACTTCTATGTCTGTTTTCTAGACAGACAGTGCACAAGGATTATCTCAGCAGAGGTTCTATTCTACAAGGCACTGCTTGATAAAAGACATTCAAGCCTTAAGACACACATGAGATTCTTCATAGGTGTTCTGTGCACTTCTGTCTGTTACAGCTTTTTCAGGGAATTGCTCATATCCATCATGTACCAGAACTTTTCCTTTCATTTTTCTGGTAAAATTTACTAATCCTAGATTGACAGGAGAAATGAAGGTAAGGAATGATCTGTTAAACAGATCCATATTGGTATGCTTTGTCACAGAGAAGATTTGCAGAGTGACTTCTTCCCCTCTGTGAATGTGGAGCATGTTGTTTACTTTCTAAGGAAGCTCAAGTACCATTTCTCAGAATTCTGTTATGTGCTGGCTTGCCAGCTTAGATAAAGGCACAATTCAATCTGCTCTGTCAAAACCCATATGTGGATTTTTGGGTGATGTGCACAGGAAAATTGGCCAGGCATTCAGAGGTGTAGAGTTTGTGATTAACCTTTAACATTTTGAACAGGAAAAACTATAGATGAGAGATTATATAATGACTGGAACTAGAGCAGGTTTATTTCATGCTTGAAGAGCATATCTTGGAGGAAGAAGAATGGAATTTGCTGTCCTGTAAAATTCAGGAAAACCTGTTGGGTTACATAAAACAGAGAAAGCTCTTTTCTATCATTGTATATTATCAAAAGATGTTTCTTAAGGCTTTTTTGTAACTGACTCTCCTGCACTAAAATGTGAACTTCTCTTTTCCTCTATAAATGTTACTAATGATGATCCCTACATGACAGTAGGATTAGAAATACTGCAATTTAGTATTTTTAGTACAAATTTCAGACTATGCAGGTAGTAAATGAAGCCCCATTGACTTCTCCTATACCTGCCCTCTGTTTTCCTGTCCCATCTTTCTATTGCTAGCACCCTTTCGTGGTTCTTGCTGGAGAATGGGAACAAAGCCAGCTTTGTCCATGAGATGGAACAGATGAATAGCAGTTCCAACAGTTGGCTGTAGATAAAACATACCACACTTGCCCCAATATCTTTTTCTGTTTCAGTGCATTGACAAAGCCAGAGATCTGCTAGATGCTGAGCTGACTGCCATGGCAGGAGAGAGCTACAGTCGAGCCTATGGGGTAAGCGTGTCTCGGCCTTCATTCTCCTCACTGCTGCTTCAGACTGATTCTAGAGGTTGCACAGAACTTCTGAGTAGTGCCTGTATTAAACATAAGACCTGTGAAGGCCCACAAGCTAAATGGCTCTTGTCAGATAAGAAACAGAACTTTGCAGGAGCAGCTTTAGGACAAATTAAACAGTCACACAAGCTCCCCCCAGGAAAGAGATGAGAATTGACATTTAGAAAGTCTGAATTGGCAGATTCAAAGATGAAGATGCTGCGAGGGCTGGAGCAGCTCTGCTCTGGAGCCAGGCTGAGAGAGCTGGGCTGGTTCAGCCTGGAGAAGAGAACGCTCTGGGGAGACCTTAGAGCAGCTCCCAGTGCCTAAAGGGGCTGTAAGAAGGCTGGAGAGGTGCTTTGGACAACGGCCTGTAGGGATAGGACAAGGGGGAATGGCTTTAAGCTGAAAGAGGGGAGATTGAGATTAGATACTAGGAAGAAGTTCTTCCCATATGGTGGTGCTGAGGCACTAGAACAGGTTGCCCAGAGAAGCTGTGCCTGCCCCATCCCTGGCAGTGTTCAAGGCCAGGTTGGACAAGGCTTGGAGCAACCTGCTCTAGATGGAGGTGTCCCTGCCCTTGGCCAGAAGTTGGAACTGGATGAGCTTTAAGGTCCTTTCCAGCCCAAACCATTATGTGATTCTATGATTGTCTAGATACCAGTATATAGCAGTGGATCCTTTACCTGTTGGGCAGCATATGTACTTAAGATTTTGATGCCAAAATACTGTTCCTTAATTATAGATGTGTTCTGTAGTGACTGGAATGGAATGTGATTGTTTCCTTCAGGCTATGGTATCCTGCCAGATGCTGTCAGAGCTGGAAGAGGTTATCCAGTATAAACTTGTACCAGAACGCCGTGAGATCATCCGCCAGATCTGGTGGGAAAGACTGCAGGTACATCTGTGTAAAGATCAAGGATGGAGATGCTGATGTGCTGTGTGATGTGCTGATGTGAAGAGCTTCCTTTCGAGTCAGTGTGGTGGCTCAGCAAGTCTTTCCATTTCTCTTTTTCTCCTATTAGCATATATGGTTACATGGCTGTGCTTTCTCCTTTGCATCTGTCCTAGTGGTTTTGGGTTTTGGTTAGTGCTCCTGAAGTGTCTACTGATGTGACACTTGAAAAAGTGATTTAAGCCTTGAAATAGGTGTGTACAGAATGGAGACACTAGTAACAACTCCAAGCCTGTTTATCTCAGTGTTGGATCACACCTGGCAGTACTGGTTTGGATAAGGCTAGTTTGAATTTTTCACCTGGCTGGCTGCATTGGAAGAAGTGCATTCTCTCACAGTGCTGGAAAACTGGACAGAGAATTCATGTTTGTAAAAGATTGTCCTGTTCTTCTTGTTTCGCCCTCTTACAAGAACATTTCCAATTGACTGGTGGCACTCGACATGACTTTGTGGTGGACTTGGCAGTGTTAGGTTTATGGTTGCACTTGATGACCTTAAAGGTCTTTTCCAACGTAAATGAGTCTGATTCTGTGATTAGCCTTTTCCTCTTGAAAGACCTTCAGCAGTTCTGTGTTTCCTGTGTTTAAAGAAAAGATTGCACCTTTCTTACTCCAAACAGCAAAAATCCAAAGCACCTCTGAAGGTTTAGATCAGTCAAATATTTGGAGACTATTTCCTTACAAGAGGTGTCCCTACAGTGAAAGTGAACATCATCAGCTGAAGTAGTACATACAGGAATACTGTTTAAAGAGGTGATTCCTGCAAGGGAAGGAGAGGAGTGGAAAAGGCATAATTAGGGCAAAATGCTTTCACTATACCAACTTTTGATATGCTGCCTGGAGGAAGAATTTCTCCCTGTGCAGAGTTCCTCGCTCTTGGTTTCTTTATCTGCCTCCTTATGAAAGGCTGTTACTGCTGCATATTTTCTAGCTGTTTGGGAAACTGTGACAAAGCTTTTAGTCTCCCATCTGCATTCCTGTCTGGAAAAGTTCGGGACCATTCCCGAAATTGAGAGTGACAGGAAGTGTAATGTCTGACTACAGCTGTTTTAGTCCTAAAAGCAGTACATACAGTTCTTGCACATTTTATAGCTGCTTTTTAATAATCTTAAAATGCCTATTGGATTAGGTTTAACTGGGTGTTAGGGAACAAGCTTTGCCTAGCTTCCCAGCCCTTAATTTGGGGGAAAAAGGGAAAGAAATAGCTGTTTTGGTGCCAAGGTGCTTGATGCCATTGGAAATTCTTGTATTTACCTCAAAATTAAGTGGCCTTTGGATTGATATGAACTTCAGAGCATCACTGTTGTCCTGAAGTACTTGACCATTACATCAAGTACCATGTATTTGGTTGTTACTGTCCCTTCCACAATTCTACTTCTCTTATAGCATCCTTGAACATCTGAAATAGAGTCTTGTCCTGCTCTGACAATGTTGTTGTGCCTCTCCCTTCAGACAGACAAGAACCAGACAGTGCTTGCACAAGCAGCATAGCAGTTGGAACTGCAGTTTCTGGCAGAGTTATCAGTTCAGTCATGCCAGCCTCTAAGAGCAACACATGCAAGGAGAAGAAAAAGGGCAATAACAAAAATATCCTTGCGACCATTTGGTTTTGTACCATCACCATCTTGAGATTTGTCACTGTTTGAACCAAAAATAGGCATTAAAACTAGGTTGAAGAGGGTTATAAAACTCTTGTTTTCGAATTGCACAAAGAGCTTTTCTGATTTTTTTTTTTTTCTGATCTTCTGCTCCTTTTTCCATCGGACTTCAAGCACTGAGCTGGCTACAGAGAATAAGAGTCAGGGACTTAACCTTCTCCACACGTTACAGTGTTAAAGAAATAGCCACTTTGTTTGTCATGTTTGCCTGCTGTGAATTACAGGTGCTGAAGTCTCTCCATCACGGGAAAAGTCCCTTCAAATTCTGAATTAAGGCTCCATGGAGTAGATGGGAGATAAAACACTAACAAGTTCTCTCTTCCTTTTTCTCTCAGGGCTGTCAACGAATTGTGGAAGACTGGCAAAGAATATTGATGGTCCGATCTCTTGTTGTAAATCCCCATGAGGACATGAGAACTTGGCTCAAATATGCCAGCTTGTGTGGCAAGAGTGGGAGACTGGTGAGCAATGATCAGGCTCTACCCTCTAGAGCAGCTTTTTAACCGATTGGCTTTGCTGAGCTGCTTCAACCTTTAGCATTTCCAAACACTTTCATTGCCCAAATGGGATGGGCTCTCCTCTGAGGAAGAGACTGGTCAGTTGTTTAAATGCTAAAACTGTAATCAGTGTAGAGTTCATCATGTAGCCAAGGTTATTTCTGTGGGACTTGGGAGCCTTGGAGCCCATTTTTTATTGTATGCTATACCTGACAGTTCTTGTGCAGCACTGGTAGCTGTAATAGTGCTCTCTACATTCTAGATTTGACAGAGTGCTTTAGCAGTGTTGTTATTGTTGAACATTACAATCCTATTTCAACATTCACCACAAGATTTATTACCAAAACTACTTGGAACAGATTTCACACTCTCTACTGGCTTCTGAAATGAGAATCTAATGCTCTAATCCCAGTGAAGATGTATGGTTTCTCATGTGATATTCTGAGTCCAGGGAGTGGTAACAAAGCTGCTGTGTTTGTTTTATCTGAAGGGTTGGAGGTATATTTTCAGTGGCTGGCAGTTCCGTGATCAATATGAAATAGAGGTACAAGTGAGCTTGTTTTAACCTGCTTTTTCTCTTTGCAACTTTCTCCAGGCTTTGGCTCATAAGACACTTGTCCTGCTCTTGGGAGTAGATCCATCTCGACAGCTGGATCACCCACTGCCAACAGTTCATCCCCAAGTGACTTATGCATACATGAAGCACATGTGGAAGAGCGCCCGCAAGGTACAAAATAACATCATACTCTCCACGTTTTGTTGCTCAGGTTTTGTGCAGTGGCACATACATGAGCTCTTCATAATCCCCTGAACAAAGTCAAGGCTGAAGGTTTTATTTGTGCTCACCTAAAAAAGCATAATGAATCCCTTTCCTTATTGTTATTTAGAGTATAAGCTTTTGAAATCTTCCTTTCAGCTCTGTAGTGACAGGGAAGGCCTGGCCCTAATTTTATTTCCTACATGGAAAGATTATTTTTACTAAACCAGTATCAGGTACCCAAGGGATGCAGCAAAGATTAATGGTCTATACTAGCAGCTCTTCTGTCCTCACCAGGGGTTTACTGTGTGGGCTTGGTACTTGACTTTTCATCCACTGTTCTGATTGCCAGGTTTCCACACTGTGCCTATGGCCAGGGCTACATGTTGAAAGAGGGAAGGAGGGTTTTTTTATTACTAGTCTTAGACAAGTATCCTGAACAGTTTGTACTTAGTTGCTGAGCAGAACTGACTTCTATTAAGGACATTATTGAAAATGTCTAACTGAAAGACAGCTGAAAAGTACATAGGGTTTTGTCATGGGAGCAGTTTGGCTCCAAAGAGCCTGGGGTGAATGTTTTTGACATTGCAACACAGGGAGAATTTACATGATCAAATCCAATAAGCTCCAGACTGGATAATGTATCTATTTTTTTTAATATACATTAAAGCCTCCATTTATCCTCATATTCTGCCACATCTTTTTTATTTTTCCTGTCTTTGGGATTGCCAGCACTGGAGCAGAGCCATTGCTATGGGAACATTGCCATGACCTAACTATTCTCATTTGAATTTAAAAAACAGAAGGAGCTGCTGCTGAGGCCCTGTTCTATTGGCTTTGTAAAACTGCAATGGTCTCTCACTTGCTTCAGTAAATGACCCAAGAAGCATATGGGTATTCTCTGCTTGTGTGTTCAAGTGAAAGTGGACTTTTTTGTGTTCAACCTGTGATAAAGAAAGAGACGATGCAGGAAACTGGTGCAGTTGTAGGAAGCAGAATGAAAGAAGGCACAAAGATAAAGGGGGAGGGAAAGATAATGTGTCTAAAATAAATGGATGCAAGAATATGTGGAGCCCATGAAGACAGGAAAAAAAAAAGATCAGAAAAGCAGCAAAGATGAGAAGGAGGAACAGATGTGGTTAGAATCACCTCCTCTCGCTCATTGAATGATTTCCTGTTTAAATACAGTACGCAAGCTGTGTGTCTATGGCTTTGGGTTTTTTCCTTCTAACACATAAAAACTGGGTGGTGTTTACAGTGTTGAGGGAGAAATACTTTATCCAAGCTAAGCACTAATCCTAGACCTGCATGCAAGGCTCAACCCTTTCTCTGAGCGCTCTTCTGCAGGAGGGACTGAGTCACTGATTCAGTCCTTTGAGGCACTTGGAAATTAGACACTTACTTGTTAAATTCATGGTTAAAGGCGCTGCTCTGAGGCTGAAGAAGCTATATTAGGGTACAGTAAAGGTTGCAGTCTGGAGTGACACTTCATGATTGGTATAAACAACACTTGAAAGTGTTTAGAGAATTCTGGTACTGGAAGCATTATATGGTTGGGTGTATCCTGATGTCCTAGTTGAGTGACTGTCATTAACTAAATAATACATAGTTTTGCCCAGTTGCAAATGTAGACCAGAGTTTTATACAGCTCTGTGTGTTCACTTGTTTTGGTATCCTAAGTAATAAGCTGCTGAAGTAGGTTGCTGATAGGAAATGACCATGTTCTTGAGTTCCAAAGTTGGTTGGTTGACCTGAGACCTTTTCTTTACCGGCAGTTCGGCACTTGCCAGTTTTCTTCCTGCTGGATCTGGCATCTAGGTGGAAACCAGCCTCATAGCACTTGCAGAGCTGCACAGGAATCTTTTCTTAAACATATAAAAAGATGGCTAAGTAAAGCCTGTTGCATTTCTTCTAACAAGGACCTTTGCCAGCAGCTGCATTCTACAGGCATACACCAGAACAAGGCTGTGTACAGACCTAGGAATTCAGTTGTTGTCTCAGTCCTGAGTGCTCTGCCTGTTATGGTGACCAGTTTTCAGTATTAATGGAAACTAAAGAATGGAGTGTGCAGATATGAGGGGCGCATGACTGTTTGGCAGTATCCTTTGTCTATTTTTGACATAGACGATGCCAATGTCTGGCATAACAGCCTGTTTATGAGATTGCTATTTTCCCCCTGCTCCCTTCTAACCAAGTGTCTAGGTTACAAGCTATGGAATGGCCCCTGTTAATGTTAATAGTGTGATACTTCCTTTTATTACACCCTGGGCTAATACCCTTTTTCCTGACAATTGACTTGTGGAGGCTGGCATTTGAACAGGATAGATGAGGCATTTCAGCTCAGGTGATTCTTGTATCCTCTAAAGTAACTCATTCCTGTAGATGGAAGAGAAGTAAATCGAACTCTTTAAAGCATACTCTGCAGTTTCTGACCAGAAATGACCTTGCAGATTGCAAGAGCTTTACTTCTAATTGTTTCCAGTAAAGCATGCATACTTTATTTTCATTAGATCTTTAATTTTGGGATTTCTTACCCCATAATTCTTTCCAATGTATTTCAAAAAGAGAATTCCCTCGAAATTTGGTAGTGCAAGTTGTTTTAGCACTGCTGCCTTATGTAATCTGCTGGCAAAGAAGCAATGTACATTTGTACTTCTTAAACAATCTTTAAGGCTTTAATTTGTTAAAATGACTCAAAGTTTACATCCCATGGTATGTACTGGAAGCCTTGCCAAAGCTGAGGGGTCAGGAGGGAAGATCAGGAAGCTGCAAGTTTTCCTTCAGGCACTATTTTCTCAAATTGTTTTTTCTGTTTCAGGCCATAGTGTATTATAGACAGACTTCTCTGGGTTTGTGATCCTGTCTGTTATGATAGTGACCTGGTCAGATACAGTTTGTAAGCTATGAACATCTGTTTGATTGTTGGAATTGTTGGACTGTCTTCAATGTGTGTGCTCAATTGCAAATGAGACCTCTCTATATCATTACTAGAACCTCACTCTGCATGAGCAGTAACAAGACATTCTCTGCTGCTTCTTGTACAGGTGACCTTGTCACTTTGCCAGAGTTAGTTCTTGCACATTAGAGCCCAATGGTGGCTTATGTTATGGTCATATAACATGTTATGGTCATGCATTTGACTGTGTGTATGACATGAGGGTGAGCCTAGCATTGGAAATAAGCAGTTCTTTGTTCCTCAGTATAGCAATTCAGTGGCCAGATTCCTGAGACATCAAGAATCTCTAACCTCTTCATTTATTTGGTGCTATGTATTTATAAATTGATTTTAGAGGGATAACTTTGAAAAGAAAATGTATTTTTTGCTTTCAATGAAAGTTCATTCCCACATTGTCTTCCTCTCCTGTGAAGTTGTATTTAACCCCTGTGGTCCTTACTGCAACCATCATCCCATTGCAGATTGATGCATTCCAACACATGCAGCACTTCGTGCAGACAATGCAGCAGCAGGCACAACATGCTATTGCAACTGAGGACCAGCAGCACAAGCAGGAACTCCACAAGCTCATGGCACGGTCAGCATCTGGTGCTTGGATACTCTTTAGCTGTTTAGTGAAGCTGATGTCTTTCCTGATGAAGTTGCTGGGTCTGTGCAGATGGCACATTTTATATGAGGCCCATGCTTTGATTAAAAGGCTTGCTTCTCATTTTGCTCGTAGAGACCCCTTTGGTATTGCATTCTTATCTATCAGACAGTTATCAGTAAATGTTGTTATGACACATCAGTGTAAACATGCTTGTGTTTGTCCCTGGCAGCTGGGTGGATTTTTCCAGCACTGTGGCTCGCTGTCAGAAGGCAGAGCTCTCAGCATGGCTATTTGGTTTTCAGGACATCCAGTCAGTAGGAAAGAAACACTTCCCACATGCCTGGCACATCTGTGCTTGGCAGCGTGTCCCCTTAATAAAACAGCAGTGCTTTGAGCAATAGGTGCCCAGCATGTGATGGTCTCTTAAAATATTTTTGCATTAAAACCACATTTTATAATCTCCATTTCCTCTATGGATCTGGAGGTGCCAGATCTGTTGTTTCCAATTTAAAGAAGCAATTGCATAGTGCATACACTTGAAGGCTGGCCTTTTTTAAAGGGAGGTATGCACTTAATTTGATTTTCTGAGAATGAGAATTTGATAACATTGTCAGCTAATTTTTTTTCAGAGTGACTGTCACAGAACATTTGAGCAATGAGTTGCACATGCTCTTTTTCTTGCACTATGCTTTCTGGAAACTCAAAATATAGAAAGGACAGCTGTGTAACTGTGGTATTTAAAGCCTGCTGAGGGAACAAAGTATTAAGCTTTGCACAAACCTTCACAGCCCCACCCTGCTGCAGTAAAAATATGTTGTTTTTCCTTTTCTCTGGGAGGGGATGACTTAATGGGGTTCTGGCCTGGGGGAAGAGCAGTTGCTCTGTGTTTCCACTGTTTGTCACAGTGTTCTCTCCAGAAGGCCAGTTCGTATGGTGGTGAGTATAGCTAGCCAGCACAGATGCTGTGTGCATTTTATCAGTACCAATGAAGTCTTTTGATGCTCCTGTTAGCTACTTCTTATTTTATAACTGATGTGAGGAGCAAAGTTTGACCCTCCCCTTTCTCCCTAGAAATCAAACCGTTTACTAGTTAGTTCCACACTCAGAAGTAGGATGTAGGTGTTTTGAACCTTACATGTTAACACACAAGCTCCTGGTCTGCAGCAGAGTGGGTTTACCACATGAAATATCTTTCAGGCTTCAGATAAGAAGTCTGCCTCTTAATCCAGCAAGCTTCATTTCCATTCTAGGTTCTGAGTCAATAACCCCTTTGCTTAACCAGGTGTTTCCTGAAGCTGGGTGAGTGGCAGCTGAACCTGCAAGGCATCAATGAAAGTACCATCCCCAAAGTCTTGCAATACTACAGTGCTGCAACAGAGCATGATCGCAACTGGTACAAGGTCAGTAAGAAAAAGCCTCCAGCACCATTGCAGAGATGAGTAAATTTGATCACAACTCATACAACAGCAAAGGAAGGTGTTTATAGGAAGATCTCCTACAACTATCTGCCTTAACTGTGAGTACAGTTAAAACAGCAGAGAAAGCAGCCCAAGGCAACACTGAGATTCCTGTTTAGAATTTTATCTGGCTTGTAAAACTAGGCCACAATTCAGTTTCTATTCTTGCTTTTGGGACTTTCTCTCCTGTCAATTAACAGTGAAGGAGAAAGGATAATCTAAATGGAAAAAAAATGTACTTATTCTGACTCAGTATACTTGAACTAGAAAGTAGGCTTGTTGCTGACTCTCCAAAGAGCCTTTGATTTCAGGGTTGTGAAATTTCAATTAATATTTGGTGTCAGCTCTTCTCTGGGGCAGCCATCTCCTGCATTCCTTCTCATTACACCTCCCCTAGTCCTGACATATTAATCTTCATTTTAAGCTTTGAAAAATTAAGGTGTATGTGAATGGCATGTGATTTAATTTTTGCTACAGAGCTGGCCAAGAAATCACCTGATGTTATTTAAGATAAGGCAGTTAAAACTACAAGCAATTAGAGAGAGCAAAGTGTTGTGTTGTCTGCAGGGTATTACTATTGTTGTCTGTGAACTCAGAAAGGTTGGATTATTATCTCCAATTATTAGAAAACACAGGTTGCAGAAAGGATTTATCTTCCTTCTGACTTTTGTTCTCTCTTGTTGGCAGGCATGGCATGCCTGGGCAGTGATGAACTTTGAAGCAGTGCTTCACTACAAACATCAAAACCAGGCCAGAGATGAGAAGAAGAAACTACGTCATGCCAGTGGAGCCAGCATCACCAGTGCTAACACAGAGGGCAGCAACAGCGAGAGTGATGCAGAAAGCACAGAGAACAGTCCCATCCCATCTCCAGTGCAGAAAAAAGTCACTGAGGTACCCTTCTTCCATCTTTATGTTGAGAGATTGGTACTTATACTTAGAAGGAAGATGTTATGGTGGGGAACAAGCTGCTCTGTATACCTGGCTTATGGAAGCTGTCTCTGTGTGTGTATATGCATATAACTTACAGAAAAAGTGAGGAGGTTCAGGTTAACTCAGTCTTCGGGGAAATGACTAAACTAACGCAAAGTTAGCTGTGAACTAAAGCAAAGGCATGGATGGCTATCATAGGTTATCCTATGTGCACCAACAAGGTCTGCTGCTTAAGACCTTCATGAAAAACTCTAAGGCATCTCTTTTTACCTACCAGTTATAACAGGTTTGTAGTTTTTAGGCTGCTTTGCTGTCCATAGTTTTGCCAACGGACTAAAGTATAAAACCACTTCACAGTATGTTCCCTCCCAGGCTGAAAGACCTATGTCAAGCAAAACATATATTCCAGAAGCAACATTTCCTGGGAGGAGTATGAGCAGAAGTCAACTATAATGTTTATTAGGCCTATGTTTCCACATACTTCTTCTTCTTTACCTTTACTGAGTTTAGGATTCATGTGGACTGATGTGCTTGTATGGAACTAATGCAGTAATTTTTATTCCAAAAGGATTTATCCAAGACCCTCTTGATGTACACAGTCCCTGCTGTCCAGGGTTTCTTCCGTTCCATATCTCTGTCTCGAGGAAACAATCTACAAGACACTCTAAGGTACATAAAGCACATAGTAAATGAAATCCACCTGATAAGGGCACATGGTTTAAGGTCAGGTAGATCCTGTTCCTGCTTCTTCGTGATATGGTTAAACTAAGAGAATGCTTCAGTCCAAGTAAATTTATGTTAGGTGGGTTGGCCTTTATACTACTGTCTGTAGGTTCTGGGAGGAAGAGTCACTTGTAAATGGGTCTGAAAGTATTTGGCTGGAATGGGATTTCTTGCTTCATTCCTAACTAATGTATTTCTCTTTTTCAGAGTCCTTACTCTGTGGTTTGACTATGGCCATTGGCCTGATGTGAATGAGGCTTTGGTAGAAGGAGTCAAGGCAATCCAAATAGACACTTGGCTGCAGGTAAGGAACACAAAGGGCTAAGATAAATCTTGGTTCTGGGGGAGCTTGGGGATTTGTTACATGATATCCATGATGATCCTTTGCCAAACAGTTCTTTTTAGGTGAGTGGTGAGAGCAGTGTGCAGTACGATTTGTAGCTGATTCAACAAGCATCTTTAGGAGATTATTGCTTTGTGGAATGTCTCTTGTAAATAAATAAAAATAGGTTTTATTTCTTGAGCATTACACTTCAAGACACATCTTACTCTTTCCATAACAGGATCATGTAACAGTTTTGCACAGAACATGTGTGATCTCCCTGAGCTGTTCTGCATTTCTGACACTGTTTGGAACTTTGTGTTACCCTCTGACCATTTTGAAGATGAGTGGTGGGCCTCTCTGTCTGCTTCAGAGACTATGAGGTCTCTAACTGAGGGCAGAACAGCTCGTGAAACAAGCACATGAGATGACAGTGATGTTTATGTTACTTATCCTTGCTAATAGGTTATCCCTCAGCTCATTGCAAGAATTGACACTCCTCGACCGTTAGTAGGACGTCTCATTCATCAGCTCCTCACAGACATTGGACGATATCATCCCCAGGTAAGCTTTGGATTAGAACAGGAATTTCCATGGACTGATAGCCAGTGAAGGCATTTCCTATGTTCCATTTCACCTAATCTAGATGCCTGCACTGGAAGTCACAGCAAGTGATGCTAGTGAGGATGGGCACTGTTTCTGCCGCTGCTTCTTTGACCATAGCACTGTTCACATAAAAGTGGAAAGAAGAGGTTGATGAGCCGTGCAGCAGGGGAAGTTCTCTCCTTCTAATAGAATACTGGGTAGTGCAAGGCATGTTCTTAAATCTCACTAAGTGACTACTAAGGGGATACCTCACAGGTGTTTTACCTGAATTTCTTCCTACAGTGTGGAAAATCACAAAATGCTAAAACCAGGTTTTGTTCTTCCAATTTGATGTAGGCTCTCAAAGTCATTCTGCTAGGCAGTGAATTAAAGTCTTGTAAGCTTTTCATATTAGAAGACTTTTAATAGCAAATTCCTATCACTTCTTTCCAGAAGCAAGCTTCCTTTCTCTTGTCCAGCCTTAAAGCTGTTATTTATTAATGCTTTGCTAGTCTTTCAATGAGTGTAGCTCTTCTGCATGGTTCTACAGTATGATTGGTTAATGTCCCTTGTAGGCTTTGATCTATCCTTTGACTGTGGCCTCTAAATCTACAACCACTGCTCGTCACAACGCTGCAAATAAGATCTTGAAAAACATGTGTGAGCACAGTAACACTCTGGTGCAGCAGGCAATGATGGTGAGTACTTAGTGTACCATAAAGTGTGTTGTGTTTCAGGAATGGATGTACCACAGGTATAACAGCACAAAATTACTCACTCGTTTTTAATTTTGTTCTAGTACAATTAATTTGGGGTGTTTTTGCAATTGGTAGAAGAGCATTAGTGTAATTTCAACAGAATGCTTTAAAAAGGAAAAATAATGTTCGAACACTGAGTTCTTGTGTCTCCTTATGAATAAATTTAGAGGAGAAATAAATGAAGAATCATTGTTCCATAAAGAGATAATGAAAAGCGAAAACAAAACTTACTGAGCATAGCATGGAAAGAGTAATTTATTTCATGAAAAGAGTAATTTAATTCATTTGCTATGAATTTTTTTAATGAATAAATGAAAAGTAATATTTTCAGGTCAAGCTACACAAATATATTGAAAACGTCAAAGGCAACAAATAAGGTGAGAAAAGCCTCTTCAGCTCCTTGCAGAAAAAAAGTGTAACAGCATTGTAGGAGTTCTTGTGGCTCCCTCTAGCTGTTGGCACAAGTATATCATAATCGTAAGGAGAAAATAGCTTTGCATTTGTGAGTATAGAATCATAATGTTTTTCTTTAGGCACTGAATCATTTTTCCTGTCCTAAAACAGGTGAGTGAAGAGCTAATCCGTGTAGCCATCCTATGGCATGAGATGTGGCATGAAGGGTTGGAAGAAGCATCTCGTCTATACTTTGGAGAAAGGAATGTGAAGGGAATGTTTGAGGTGCTGGAACCACTTCATGCAATGATGGAGCGTGGGCCTCAGACTTTAAAAGAGACATCCTTCAATCAGGTATCACCAAATGGCCAACTATCCATCCACATGCCCTCAAAACCAGGCAGGACAGCTGCCTGCCCCAAATGTCTTACAAGGACCTTTGCAATCTTAACACAAAGAGCAAATCTCTTGGGACTCATTACAGTAGTTTCAGACTTCGTTACTGACATTTGTCTTCAGATCTGTATCACTTTGAGGGACTACAGTGCTATAGGGGCCACAGTAGTACAGATTGCCCTGGAGCCTTATATCAGCTGGATGTCTGATAGGGTCTGGAAAACATACAACTGTTCTGCAGTTTAATTCTTCTAACTCCAGTCTGCTTTGCTTTGGCAACCACTAGCACAGGTTATAGAGATGACCTCTCTCAAGCTAACAAAAGGGATTAATTTGAGCTTGGGAACCTACTTTTAAAGGGTGATTCCATTTCTTCTGTTGCCTCCTACATGAAGTCTTACTTGTGAGCAACGCTGTCTGATAAACTCAGTGCATGTCCTGGATTCAGGAATTTCTGGATCTTTAATTCCAATAGGCTATCAAAATGTGAGATCCAGTATTTGTAATGCAGTTTGAAAATAGGCTGTGATGCTCTTTGTCAGTTGAGAGGTCTCCCCCTATTCCACTATAGTCTGTAGAAACGTTTTTCCTCTGTTGTTTTCACTTCCTCCCTAGGCCTATGGCAGAGATCTAATGGAAGCTCAGGAGTGGTGCAGAAAGTACATGAAATCAGGAAATGTCAAAGACCTAACTCAGGCTTGGGATCTCTATTACCATGTGTTCCGGCGTATCTCAAAGCAGCTACCACAGGTAGGGGGAGAGGTGCAGTTCTGTTGTGGACCTTACAGTGCAAGTTGTCAATACTAATCTTTAATGCATGTTTTTTTGTTATTTAAAGCATTCAAATTCAGTATTCTGGAAATATCTCCATATCATTTGCTGCAAGTTTGCTGCTTACGCAGCACTTCCTGCAAGCATCTGAAGTATTGACAGTTGCCTGAACTGTTCTAGGTCCCTCAAGAGCATGAACTCTTCATTGGGAAGAATGAGTATCACCAGTGAGATTTAACTGGAATTCTTGGGGGTTGTATCTCTTTTGGTTTTGGTAGCTCACTTCTTTGGAACTACAGTACGTGTCACCAAAACTCTTGATGTGCCGGGACCTGGAATTGGCAGTGCCAGGAACGTATGATCCCAACCAGCCCATCATACGCATTCAGTCCATTGCACCCTCACTGCAGGTCATCACGTCCAAGCAGCGGCCCAGGAAGTTAACATTAATGGGTAAGAGAAAGCAGTTTTCACGTAGCTGTTTTAGTGTTTAAACAGTCATTGTTTTTAGGTCAAACTGTATGTTTACCAGCTAAAACCTCTTCTGCGTTTCCTTTCAGATGAAACATTTCTTAGTGGTCTGGCCAGTCTCACTACCACACTTTCCAGTTCCTGGGTGTACTCCTGTCTGTTTGTTCAGCAAGAGTAAACTTCTGTGTGTTAACTCTTTTGCAGGAAGCAATGGGCATGAGTTTGTCTTCCTTCTGAAGGGTCATGAAGACCTTCGCCAAGATGAAAGAGTGATGCAGCTTTTTGGCTTGGTCAACACTCTGCTAGCAAATGACCCAACATCTCTTCGTAAAAACCTCAGGTATGTGCTGTGGATAATCTGTGTGCTTATGCACAGTGACGCCCTGTGTAGGTGCAGTTTCCAAGTGACCTTGGGCACAACCAGCTGGTTTGGGAGGACATGGCAAATCTTGGAACTAAGTTAATTAAAAAAGAAAGAACAAAACATTCATAGAACTCAGAATGGGAGGAAGTGTATCCCAAGAGGATTGCTTGTTTTATTAAATTGAAATCCCATCCTGTAAATAGTTACGGGTTTTGAGGCAACCTCTATTTCAAGGTAGTGTGAGCACTGCCTTAGAAGCCTGAGAACAGGGGGGTTTGGCAAGGGCTTTTTCATTATAGTCACGAAATAGCTCAGTGAATAGTCACTGACTACAATTCTGTACAGTGTCTTTCAACCATGAACATAGCAAATGTCATGTGCAAATAGTAGATCACTGTGGGTGATATAACATGTACCCTCTGAAAGCAAAAATCACACAAGCTTTGAGAATATCTGCAGACTGTCTGGCAGCAATCTATCCAAGTGGATGTTTCAGGTCTGTTTGAAAAGAAGAAAAGCAGAGCAAGTACTGAGGAGACAATTTAGATCAGAATCAGATTTAGTAATAGTTGTTTTAAGTATCTTGAAATGTAACAATTCACAATATACAACAATCTGATCTCTGATTATGGTTTTTTTTTCCCTCTGTAGCATCCAGAGATATGCTGTTATTCCACTGTCTACAAATTCAGGCTTGATTGGTTGGGTCCCCCACTGTGACACGCTGCATGCACTCATACGAGACTACCGAGAGAAGAAAAAGATCCTGCTCAACATTGAACATCGCATCATGCTGAGGGTAAAGGCCAAAGCTGACAGTTTTTGGTACTTTCTTTTAGGACTCCAGTGTCTTAATGAAGAATAATAGTGCACAGCTTGTTCTTCTTTTGCCTGCTTTCTGATTGTTACTGCTACCTGCAATAAATGCAGAAATATCAGAGTTACAGAATGCTACCAAGAGGTAAAATTGGCCATACTTTTATTTGTTTCTCCTTTCCTGTTTTAGCAGTGACCACAAGTGGGTACCATCTGGTGACTAAAATGTATTTGGAATTTTGTGTGACTATAATGTGCCTTATACAAGATGCCATGCTGCTGGCATTTACAAACATTGTGTCTAAGCAACAGGGCCAAAATTAGACAGACTGGAGACACTGAACATTACTAGAAAATTTGGAATTGCCAGCCAAACAGGAAGCATGTGCCAACCCAGAAGACTTATTTGGACTGTAGGTTTTGAAACAATTTTACCAATTAAATATGGCTATGGATGACTTTGTGGATGCTAAATCATTTGCTATCGAATTTAAGGTTAAGTCTTCACTGTTGGGTGGTCATTTCACTGGCACAGGTTGCCCAGAGAAGTGGTGAGAGCTCCATCCCTGGCAGTGTTCAAGGCCAGGTTGGACAGAGCCTTGGGTGACACGGTCTAGGGTGAGGCGTCCCTGCCCATGGCTGGGGGGCTGGAAATAGATGATCTTAAAGTTCTTTCCAACCCAAACCATTCTATGATCTCACTGTGTTTGAGAACATACTGGTCAGTCTACAAATAATTTCAATATAAACTTGATATGAAATGGTTTGTGATTACTGTGTTTCTCATAGTACAGCCAGGGATTACAGAAGGTGGCACTTTTAAATTGCTGAATGTCACTTCTCAATCATAGATGGCTCCAGATTATGACCACCTGACTCTGATGCAGAAAGTAGAAGTATTTGAACATGCTGTCAATAACACAGCTGGTGATGACCTTGCCAAACTACTGTGGTTGAAAAGTCCAAGCTCAGAGGTGAGTTCAGCACATGTAATGGCTTGTGTTTGGCAATCAGCATGATGTGGGGTTGCTTGCTCTGCAGAATGAGTGGGACGTGGTGTTTATTCATCATAAACTCCAGATGAATCACTGCAGAACATGTATCCATGAATGTATATCCCTTCACACGGGGCCTTCTTACAAGGCTCAGAGCACAATGGTTCTGTCAGAGTGCAGTTCGAAGCACAAGACTGAAAACTGAAGCTCTGTATGCTGTGCATGGAGAGAGAAAAGCAAGAGCCTCAGAATATATTCTCTTAATGGTTTAGATGTCTAGTTCGAGGCCACAGGATGTTTGAAACCCCCTTAGGTTTGTGGAGTGTATTGAACCTAACCATATCACAGTTTCCCTTTGTGTATAATGCAAGTAGTTAATGTAGAAATTAAAATATAAGCTGAAACATGCAACATGCCTGCCTGGCTTTTGTGTTTTGTCTCCACTTGTAGGTGTGGTTTGACAGAAGAACAAACTACACTCGTTCACTAGCTGTGATGTCAATGGTTGGGTACATTCTGGGCCTTGGGGACAGGTAAGTGAAGCTCTAAAGGTTTCTTCTAAATAAAAGCACAGACTGTGTGTAGGCCTATCAGTTCATTCCTTGGATCTGTTCTTATGATAGCATCTTTCATTGTGGTTATTGCTGAGTTGTAATGATACCATCTTTCAGGACCTAATTGTGCTGCCATTATTTTCAGCACTGCAGGCAGGAAATGTGTCTTGAGTACAAGTAAGAGTTTCTTTCATTTTGAGAGGAATAAATACAGAATTACATCCAGGACCACACGTTCTGATTTGGCCCTTTCACTCACAGAATGAAATCCATTCTATGAAACAGAAATATTGTTGGCTTTTGCCACCAATCTGTGTGCTTCTGTGTGCTTCATGCATGTGAGATAGTGATTGTTTTGCTAAGTCTGTTAGGACAGTACTCTACACCCAGCTTCTTGTGGAGGAAAGAAGCACCATGATCAAGCATCACTTTTTGTTCCCTGAGCCAGAAAGTATTCAGTGGCATAGGTCTTCTGAGTCTCCCTCCAAATAGGTTCAGTACCACTACTCATTTTGCATACATTTTGCTTCATGGATGTTTATTCTGTGAAGCAGGAGCCTCTAGTGCTATGTGTGTTGTCAGAGACACACGTGAAGTCCCCATTAATACTCACCAAAGATTGCTCTGGTCTTGAAATAAATGAAAATTAGTGTTGGTTTTACTATTACTTCACATGGTGCTTTTTCTGCCCTGCACTGCAGGCATGTTGTGAAGGGAAGTGTGTACTATCCAAATGGATTGGGTAAATAATAATAATAAAGGTAAAATGAATGGATCTTTGATTTAGTGTAAGGCTTACTGTCAAAAGGGGACTTCATAACTTCCAAAGTACTTTTGAAGACAGTATGTTTTAGGTTTAAGGTCTGTAACGCAAAAGCAGCTAAACCCTCAAATGTTCTCGTAACAAAAGCTTTTATTCCTGATCTCAAAGGTCTTTATAGTGAAATTATAAACCTTTGAAAATTGAATTAAAACAAAATTGGAAGAAGTCAGCATGAATAGCAGCACTGTGGTTTTCCTGTTCTGGATTGATTTTTCTCTTCTGGTGGTAATCCAATTTGCATTACTTCAGCTGTAGCATAATCCATTATATTTTTCTATACTGAGAAAATGAAAAAGCATAAAACAAGTAGAAAAATGTATCCTGACTGAAAAATAAATGTTCATATCCAAGAAATGAACTGATGCTTCTGGTCCAGTGGGTTGTTTATCTTCCAAGGTGAGAAGATCTCTAACTCCTGAGAGGTAATTACAAAAATAATGTGATAAATGCACTGTCAGGAAGCTATTCTGTTCATCCTGAGATTGAAGATCTCAGCCAAGCAAGCTGTCACTGGCTGTTCTTGTTCATGAAGATAAATATCTTTGCAGACTGGAGCTGCTGTGATTTACTTTGGGTTTTTATAATGGTCTGTCACCCTGTTTTTTCTCCCACTCCTTCATCAAAGACACCCCTCCAATCTGATGTTAGATAGACTGAGTGGAAAGATCCTGCATATCGACTTCGGGGACTGTTTTGAGGTAAATCTTTGTATTTGGACATTAAATTTTCTGTAGTGATCCACATTTTGTGGTGGAACAGAAATGAATCTATAAGCTAGGATAAACTGACTTTGGAGTATGATCCTGGGCAAGCTTTTTGGCTCTCTTTTGGGCTTCACTTTACCTACAGGTAAGGTGAAAATAATAGACACTTCACCTCAGACGCGTGTGTTGTGAAATGTCCCGACAGCGCGTCTTGGAGATTAGCTGAGCACTGGAACAAGCAAAGAGGTGCTAACACCACTTTTCCATAACATTTCTGGAAGCAATTTAAGCTGCAGATAGTCTGTGTTACTTGACACTAGCAGCTGGGCACACATTGGAGTTTTCCCTGTTACTAAGGGGAACTTCTCCCCAAAATTCATGCAAACTGAGGAACATAAAGCTGGGGCTTCATTTTGTGTTTGGAATACAACCTTCAAGATTGTAGCAAAAACCCCACAATACTTCTTAATTCTTAAATAATAAGTTAGCTATTAATTTATTGATTTTCCATCATTACGTGTTTAGGTTGCAATGACAAGAGAAAAGTTCCCTGAGAAGATTCCATTTAGGTTAACAAGGATGCTAACAAATGCTATGGAGGTAAGTATCCCCTCTTCAATATGAAGGGAATTGTTCCTAAGGAAAATGACACTGATTTATCAGTTTTTCTTGTACTTTCTGTGGTGGCTAAATCTCTTCACTCCTTAGGAACCAGAGGTGTTAATATTTCAGCTGCCTTTTCTGTAAGTTAAAATATCTCCGGTGATCTTTACAATGTATTACAGTGGAAAGCAACTTTTAATTGATGAGAAAAAGCCCCCGAAATTCCTCCAATTTCTTAGTCCTTCCTTAGTTTCCTCATTTCAATAGCTGTTTGCCTCAAGCAGACAAAGCCAATGACATTGTAGTTCACAAAGACTAAGTTAATGGCTGAAGAGAGCTACTTAGTTTGTAAAGAACATCTATCTCTTGTTGTCTTAATGGACAGAGTGCACTGAATTCCAGTTCAAAGCACAAGCCACTTCCTGCTCCCTGAATTTAAGGGTTAGAGTTGCATAGTGAATGAAGCAGCATGGTTGATTCATTTCTTTCCCTCCTGAAGGTGACAGGCCTCGATGGCAACTACAGGATCACCTGTCACACAGTGATGGAAGTCCTGCGTGAACATAAGGACAGTGTCATGGCTGTGCTTGAAGCTTTCGTGTATGATCCATTATTGAACTGGCGGCTGATGGACAGTAAGTGATTCTCATGAAGCAGTGACAGCAAGAGAGTAATAAGCCTGGTTTCATAAAGCAATCCAGAAGCCTGAACTCCAGTGTCTGTTTGAAGGCAATCTGATGAAATGATTGGTTTGCACGTGCTATTTCTGTGTGCACATGGTTTCAGGGATTGTAACGTGAAATTGCCACTGAGGTTATAGCCTTAAACACAGATACAGAGCTAAGCTACAAGCAAAATTTTTTGGGTTGGTTGTCATGAAGAAATTGAAAGCTGTTTTCAGGTGACATAAGATCTGGAGCTGGAGAAAGGCGGTCAAATCTGGATTGTTTGTGGACAAATCTGCTATGAAACACTGAAACTCCAGCTCATACTTTCCAACTCCTTATTTTCTCGCAGCAAATACAAAGGGTAATAAGCGCTCCCGGACAAGAACAGACTCCTACTCAGCTAGTCAGTCAGTAGGTGAGTAGAAAAGATGGTGTGTGTCATAAATGTTTGGAACAGGTTCTTTTAGCAGTGCACAAGACTGGGTAAATATTTTCATCCCCAAAAGTGGACAAACAGCTTATTGTCATTAGCTGTAGGATGGGAGGTGGTGAGTTCAGTACTGTGATTGAAGAAGCAGATGCTCCTTTACAGTTAAAATAATATCCTCTGGAGCACATATGAAGTGATGTACTCCAAGGTGTAATTAATATGTGATTATTTACTCAGCTACCACATATTAGTGTGCAAACCTGGCAAGTAATCATCTGACTGACTGTTGAGAGCTTTGTGTTGAATCTTAGCAGTTGTTTGCTATTAGACTGCAGGACAGGGACAGTGTTCATATGAGGAGCTCTGCAAATAAACATACTTCTTTGATTGTAATTTTAGCTTAATTGTATGTCATTTCAATATATGTTTCAATTACACTTTTATACAAAATGTTCCTAGAAGCTGGATCAGGCATTTTAGTATGTTAGCAGGGGAAAAATAATGTTGGTTGCTGTGGTATGCTTCCATTAGGGATGTGTGGTACACTTGGTCACAGTCAAATATACTTTTCAAATGAGCTGATTAAGTTTTCGTAATGTTTCCAGAAGAACATTCTTTTATTTGCTTTTCAGCTTCGTAATTATGCTTCTATGTTTTCATGTTTTTTTTCAATAGAAATGTTGGACAGTGTGGAATTGGGTGAGACAGCCCATAAGAAAACTGGGACCACAGTGCCTGAATCCATCCATTCCTTCAGTAAGTTTGATTGTTGTTTCTGTGCTGATGCAGAAATTGTTCTTAGATCAGAAAATTTCATCATGATCCAGATACAATTACATGAGATGGGACAGATACAATTCCTTGTCAGCATAAATGAGGAATGTAATTATCTGTGCTCTCAATGCCAAAATGTACTGGTGTCTGAGTTTGGTCTCAAAATGGTATTTGTGGTAATTGGGAAGGGAAGATATGACAGCAGTAGAAATGCTTTTATTGTTTGGATGAAGTACTAATTCTCTTCACTGCTTCTGTCTTTTAGTAGGAGATGGTCTAGTGAAACCAGAAGCTCTAAATAAGAAGGCAATTCAGATTATCAACAGGGTTCGAGATAAGCTCACTGGTGAGCATGTTTTATCTTTATATAGGATAAACACAAAATCTGATGGGGTGGATCAGCACTACTTTTAGTGTTTGTATTTTGTGTTAATCCTTGAATTTAATGTATTCTGATTAAGTGGATGAGGCCATTTGCCTGGTTTTGTCTAACACCCAGGAACTGGTGCCTGGATTTAGATACAAATGAGCCTGATTTGAAAGTACAGAGGTGTTTGTACCTAAACAGACTTCATATTTTGCATGTCTTTGCTTGTTAATGGAGGTTAAATTTCTACCGTCCTGGCTTTATAGTTTTGAAATGGTATGCTCTTGAAGTTTATAAGAAACTACCCCCACCTGCCAAATAATGTACTTGAAGGGATTAGGACGAGGATCCCAGATACTTACTGGAAAGTTATCTGTTGTTGGTTTATCCATTATTTGGAGAAGATAAAAGGAAGAAACCATAATAATAGGGCAGACAGAGTTCTGGGCTCTTCATGCATTTAGAGAGTCTCTATGTTTTGGAAAAATTTGCGTTTTATACACTCTAAGGGAAGCGTAGCTCAAAGTCCCATCAGACCTTAACTTGCCAGCCAGAAGCAAGTTATGTTACATGGTTTGTGACTTCCATTAATGGCTTTTTTCCATCCTTTAATTTCAAAGGTCGAGACTTCTCTCACGATGAAACTCTTGACGTACCCACACAAGTAGAATTGCTCATTAAGCAAGCTACTTCTCATGAGAATCTGTGCCAGTGCTACATTGGATGGTGAGTTTGTCATTCAGCTACTCTTGCAAAATGCTTCTCTTGAATAATCTCAGCAGAGAACAGCTAAGGAAGATGTCACTCATGTAGTCAGTTATACATAGGAGCCTTACCACATGCTGCATCTGCCCAGGTAAATTTTGCAAGCCTATGACAGTGATGCCATAGACAGTCCTCTAAGAAAGCTGTTGTTATCAGTAGTGACAGGGATTTTAGAATGCTTAAAACTGCCGTCACTCTCAGCATTTTAAGTGTTTGAAATAAGGCATGTGGTCACTTCAGTTGCAGCGCAGAACTACATGTTCTAAAGTAAAGATGATTTACTGTCATTCTGAGAGTTAGCCAGCTTTGGATTGTGCTTAAGGAAATAGATCTTTATAGCATTTTTAAACATTAGTTAGCTGGAAAGAAGCATAGGGATCACTTGTCAGCTTTTCCTGTACTAAAATGGTGCCTGGTTAGTATGGAATCTCAGTCCTTCTCAGTGTTGCCTTTGTGAAACTATACGCAAGCCAGCATTGCTACATTACCTTTCTTTTCTTTAGGTGTCCTTTCTGGTAACAGAAGATTCCAAAGTATCCACAGCCTTTTATTCTGGAGGCTTTTGCACTCCAAACTTGCTCTTCTACAGACACAAACTGAAGGTTGGACTGAAATACAGCCTTTGTCAAATATTTTGAAATGTAAATGAAAAGAGTTATTGTATATTAAAAGTTGGTTTAAGCCAATGTATAGCTGCTGTGGGAAAAACACAAGCTGTCTGAAACACAACACTTGATTTGGGTTTCCAGGACAGCGAAGACCGATTGTAACACAGATGTCTATGGTTCCACTTGGTCTTTGGGGAACTGGTGATCCATTAAAAATAACTATATACGGGTTTTGACTTACTTTGCAATGTAACTAAGTAATTTGCAGATTAATTATTGCCCTGGTCAGTCCTGTTGATGTGGCTGCAGTAAGCTCAATGCACTTGTGCATTGAAATGAATGCAGGAGGCTTCATTTAGGTTTGGGGGTGAGCTGGATAACTGGAAAGAGAAGCAAAGCAGAGTTGTACTATTATTGCATCCTGTTACCTTGTTTTCAAACTTGATTCTTGCCCCCAGATTGGGAACTGTGTATCCACTCATGACACTAGTGCAGGAGTCGTGGTTCAGACTAAATCAGGGTATCGGAGCATATCCAAGAATTGAAGACCTTGAGCTGAGCAGAGGCAGGTGCCTCTGTGTGGGTTGATCCGTGGCAAACTGGATGCAGGGTACAAATGAAATACCACTTGGGAGCTTCCCTCAGTGTCTGGGTTAAAAAGCAGTACTGGGAAATAACTAGGGAAAGTCAGTACTTGGTGTAGGAGGCGGGTATGGGGAGAACTGGTCATAACTTGAAACAGAAAATAATGCTTATTAAACATGAGGGTGAGGATAAAGTTATGATTTATGAATTAAACATATTAAAAAATGCACAAAATACAACAGAGTAGCCATGTTTAGATGCCATGTTGTATTGGAATATTTTTGTGCCAATAAATTACACCAAAATGTAAACGTTTTGACCATGTTCTTGTTTATTCCTAAGTACTTTTTAGGAAGAGACAGAGAAGCAGACTAAGATTTATCTTTTTGTTAAGGTTTCCTGTTGCCATGGATACGACTTGTGCTTTTCTGCATCACTTAAGGTGGTTGGCTGTATTTCCCTTCTGCTAGCAGCTGGAGCCACAATTACCAAGACCAAATGATGTCTGTTACTTGTGTAAGAGAAACGAGACCCTACATCCCTTAAATTTTAGTTTCCAACAGATGTGATGTCATCTGTGGGGTAAGAACATCAGCTTTCTTGGTCTCAGGGTCACAGCCACAGCTCCAGGGACAGCACAGGCTGTGTCACTGTCCTGGCTCTGGGGCTCTTTGGGACACGGGGAGGTGGCAGTCAGGGGCTCTGGGTGGTAACATCCTCGGCCCCTTTCCGGTGGCTGTTGTGGGGACTGCTCTGTGGGTACTTGTGGGGAAAGAGGGCCGGGGGTCTCTCCTTTGGTAAGCCCTGAGGGGCGTCCCTGGGGGACCCCCCTTTTCTTCCCACCCAGGGCCCTGTTCCTCCTACGCCGCCCGGGGGCGCCAGAGGGCAGCCCCGGCGCCCCTCACCCGTGCGCCTGCGTTTCC
>NW_009940615.1:0-289 GCF_000696875.1 Nestor notabilis
CAGGGTCAAAGGGAGAACAGCAGTGGGGGATGTCACCATGGGGATCTGTTACAGGTCTCCTGACTGTCTGGACAAAGTGCCTTATAGACAGATAGGAGCAGCCTCACACTCACAGGCCCTTGTTCTCATGTGAGATTTCAACTATCCTGATATCTGTTAGAGGGGTGGCATAAGCAATCCAGGAGGTTCCTTGGTTGTGTGGAAGACAACTTCCTCTTGCAAGTAATAGAGGAGCCGACAAGGAGAGGTGCCATGCTTGACCTCGTGCTCACCAGCAGAGAGGGGCTGG
>NW_009940615.1:1236-1524 GCF_000696875.1 Nestor notabilis
GAATGCTGAGGCACATGAAAAACAATGAGGTGGTTGGTGTCAGCCAGCATGGTTTCACTAAGGGGAAATCCTGCCTTACCAATTTGGTGGCCTTCTATGCTGGGACTACAGAACTGATGGATAGGGGCAGAGCAGTTCATGTCATCTACCTGGAGTTGTGCAAAGCATTTGACTCTGTCCTGCACGACGTCCTTGTTTCTAAGCTGAAGAGACATAAGTTTGTTGGATGGACCACTTGGTGGATAAAGAATTCGCCGCATGGCTGTCCTGGGTTCAGCTACAGCAGTC
>NW_009940616.1:0-1168 GCF_000696875.1 Nestor notabilis
AATAATATTTAATAATAAAGGTATTTAATAATACCCTGATAGATCTGTCATGAAGAAAAGTTTAATCAAACATAGGTTAGATGCATGGTGTACTGATGAACATATTTCTTTTCAGTATTCTAAGCCCAATAAAATGCCTTACAAATACTTCCAAAATAAAAACTCATTGTCCTGGGTTCAGCTACAGCAGTCATTTTGTCTCCTTCTTAGTAGCTGGTGCAATGCTGTGGTTTTGACTTTCAGCCTGGGAACAACGCCGATAACACCGATGGTTTCAGTTGTTGTTCAGTAATGTTTACTCTAACCCAGGACTTTCTCAGTCTCATGCTCTGCCAGGGAGGAGGGGAAGCGGGAGGAAGCAGAGACAGGACACCTGACCCAAACTGGCCAAAGGGGTATTCCATACCACAGCACGTCATGCCCTATATAGAACTGGGGGCAGTTACCCGGGAGGCCCAGACTGCTGCTTGGGTCGGGCTGGGTATTGGTTGGCAGGTGGCAGAGCAATTGTATCCTCTCCCCTTCTTATTTCCCTTATCATTATCATTATTATTATTATTATTGGCAGCAGTAGTGGTTTTGTATTGCACCTTAGTTACTGGAGTGCTGTTATCTCAACCCGTGGGAGTTACATTCCTCCAATTCTCCTCCTCATCCCTCCGGGAGCAGGGGAAGGAAAAAGGGGGAGAGTGAGCGAGCAGCTGCATGGTTCTGAGTTACTGACTGGGCTTAAACCATGACAGTATCTTGTGGCCTCCAATGTGGGGCTTGAAGGGTTGAGATAACAACAGATCTGACCAGAGTGTGTCTAATCGTATTTGTGATAAGCATTCATAGTTTTGGATTAATAGTCACTCATGACTATGCTGATTTATTGGCTCTCGGAGTTGTTACGCTTGATCTCAAAGATTCAGCATGTTGTAGCTTACTTACAAGCTGTATTTGCTATTTTAGTCTGTATTGGCTGGGGGGCCTGAGCTAAGATTATTGTTTCACTGTACTTCATAGTAATGACTTGTAATACAATAGACTCATTGATCATGAAGCTGGTCTGGCTTGGGTTCCCAACATGGTCATCACCCCTATACTTTGGGAGGTACATAATGACATTTTTTAGCAATTACATAAGGTTTTTTGTCTCCTCAGGGGGTCAACCTATGAAGGAGGC
>NW_009940617.1:0-18228 GCF_000696875.1 Nestor notabilis
CGGGGCGTGGGACGCGCCTCCAGATATGCATAAAAGATACATTTGTAAATACGTTTTTACGCTTCCATGTATATTATTTATATGTAAATAAATAGGTACCTTGCATTTGCTGTGTTTTGTGGGAGGAAAGACTACAAAGGGTGAAGGTAGAATATTAAACTCTTAAGTATTTTAGTGTTGTGTGGGCATTTTTACCTTTATAAACAGAAAGCTAAAACTTGAGTTGGAGTTTGCCCTGTGTGTTCAAGCGGTGTGTCTCGTTTGAGTGCCACAACTGTTGTCGCGCGGTGTGCCAGCGCCAGCCTGCTGCCTGCGATCCTCGTGAAACATAGAAGGCTGATTTGAGTAGCCGATGCTGTTAAACTAATGGATTTGAAAGCTTAAAGGGATGGGTAGCTCTTAACTCTGTCAGTAAGAAACTTTTGGAAGGCATTTCAACTTTTGAACTCGACATTCATGTGAAACACCGTATAGTGAATTTAAGTTTAGTGTCAATAGGCTTGCTTTCCTCATTACTTTTCATATAGCCCTTTAGAAGTAATCCGGGGATAATCCCCGGGGATAATCTCCCAGAGGTCTGTAGACTATAGATTGAAAACAACTGATTTAAGGTGCGAGGAAGGCAACCTTGTTAATTGGTTTTCTACTGCTTCCATTTTAAATGAGGTTTCACTGGTAGAAATGAGCTGTACTTATTTGGAAATTGTAGAACCGTGATGATCTTGTATCGAGTCAGGAGCAGACACTACAGATGCAAGAGGTTTGTGGACTGTGACACCAAAACAAGGTCCTGACCCTGCCCTTCAATGGGATTCGTAAGTTAGGTGCCCAAATTCTACAGGGGTTATCTTGGAGAGGTTACTTCTGGAATCTGGAGGAATCAGTTGGCCAGGGTATCCAGTGGAAGTACTGAAACGTGTTTTGAGACAGTGATTTAAAGGTCTTCATCTATTCCAGATTTGAAGAGTGCAGTTGAGATTCCCAAGTATTGAGCCTTCTTCCTAATAGCAGTTTAGGCTTTAGTTATGTTAATTCTTTATTTTGAAAGGTGTTAGGCACTAGGATAAGGCAATACTCCTGCTTGTGATCCAGTAGGTCAGTGATTGGCATCGTCACCAGGATGTAGGAGACTGGGGTGCAAACTGGGAGAGGTCTCATCATGTGCCTGGAAAACAGCTGGTCTGACTAATCATGACCCAAAAGTTCTGGCCTGGATGTTGAACTTAGAGCACAACACCGCTATCAGTTCTTGAGCAACTTTTTGTAGGCTCATTAAGAGGCATCTGTGCATCAGTATTAATCACCACCTAAATTTCTAGTCACCAAAGATAATTTCCTATATCTGGTCTAACTTCCATATCTTGTACGTGAAAATCATGGTGATACAGCACAGAAAGGTCTGTGGGTTTCGTCTGTGTTTATTTCATGGACAAAGAGTTGTCCAAGAAGTTTAGGTGGTGACATGGTTAAAGATAGAAAACCAACTGCTTTCATAATCTTTCTTGTCTATTAAAAACTATCTTAATATTCAGTGTTTCCTTTAACTGTTTTTCTGTGGAGCTTAAAGCCTAGTAATTTCTTTGGTGTTTTTTTTTTTTTTTTTTAAATGGAAATGCAGGTATTTAAACTACTTATGTCTAAACCAATATTGAGGCTATAAATGTCTTTTTTTGTTTGTTTGCTTGTTGTTTTGTTTTGTTTGTTGTTTGTGTTTTTTTTTTTTTCTTTTTTTTGCTTTTAATCAATACAGAGTTTGCTTTCCAAAGCACAAGGAATAGGCTCCAGCTCGGTTAAACTTCGAGGGGGCTCTCTATTTATGAATGTTGGGAAATCAGAGAAGCAAGACGACGATATTAGACGCACACCTCATGTGAACATCAATCCCTTCACTCCCGATTCCATGTTTCTTCACAACTCTGAAGGAAAATGTCGTAGGAGGAAGAGAACACACTGGAATGAGTGAGTGACTTTTATTTTCCTTTGTTAAGCTTATCTTTAGAACTACTTCTAGCTGGAAAAGTTTTGTTACAAATTGATTCTATGAAAGTATTTTTCCTTGCAAGTTGTTAATAATGTTAATACTTTTAAAAGTATCTGCTTTGAGATGATATTATGAAATAACCATTTAGCACTTGGTCTTCCAATTAGCATATAGAAAGTATAGACGAGGCTGTGTCCTACAGTCTTTTTACCTGACAGCATAAGCTATGCACACAGCCTTTTCTTGAGGAGGAAAAAACATGTTACCCTTATATAAGAGTTTGCACTTAAAAAATGCATAGCTTTCAACTAGTTTAACTAAACTTAGGTAGAATGGTAAAATTAGATCTCAGTGAAATCAACAGCTGCTAGACTTGAGTTCTAAGTTTACTTAAGCCATATTACTTCTGCAAAAGTAACTGTTGTAAATTTCAGCTCTTGTGGAGAGGACATGGAAGCAAGCGATGGAGAGCCTGAAGATGAAACAATCAGACCTGCTAAGGTGATTAATCTTTAGATCTTGATACTACATTTGGCATTTTGTGTATCTGCAGATCTAACTATTTTCCTTTCTAATATTTACAGAGGATAACAATAACAGAAAGTAATATGAAGTCACGGTATGCAACTGAATTTCACGAGTTGGAGAAGATCGGCTCTGGTGAATTTGGTTCTGTGTTTAAATGTGTGAAGAGACTTGATGGCTGTATTTATGCAATAAAGCGATCCAAGAAACCCTTAGCTGGCTCAGTGGATGAGTGAGTATTTCCTGCTATTAAAAGTTAAAAGCCACCTCATGGTGCTTTTTCCTCCCGTGTCTCTTTGTACTGGTGTTTAGGGAAGTAATTTAAGAGAAAAGTGTAAATATGCATGAATTAAATGTAAAACAGATACAATTTTGAAGTTGCTTATGTGTTTTTCTGAGTACTGTGCAGTACTGTGGAGGAAGGGCTAGCTGGTCTTTTTTCTAGGAGATAATTTGTCCCAACAGTCTGTGTGGAAACAGATTGTTCTTATCTGCAAAGTAAGAATAATAGTTCCTTGCGTTAATGGCAGGAGGGACCATACAAATAAACTGCAGTGATGATCCTTTGGCATACGGAAGAAAAGCAATATTCCCAACTGGGTCCTCATCCTTGTCAACTTGACGTGTAGATTCAGTTTTGGGACTTGTTTTGGTATTTGTGACCAAGCCCTGTGATTCATGACGTTTTTTTCCCCCCCCCACTGTTCTAATAGTTATAATGTAAAACTCCACAAGTTTGACTTGATCAAAATTGCATACCAAACTTACATACAAAAAGTTGGGAATGTTGAGTTCAGTCATACTCCCAGCTTATGATCATTTTTTTTTTTTTTCCCCTGAATCTTTACTGATGCTTCTCAAAGCTTGCTGCTTGGAAAGTAGGTAATGAAAGTGGTAGCTCCCTCAAGAATTACCTGCAACAAAACCTGGGGTTCTATATACTTAGACTTTTAATACAATGTTAATTATTTTAGCTGCTTGAATGTAAATACAAATCCACCTTAAGGTGCCACAGAACTGAATATGAAGATTTTTATTAGGAACCTGAGCTTGCAGTGGGGCATGATATTATAAGAAGTGTTTCTATCAAACTGAAATTGGGCTAATTCAACCTCACAATATTCTTGGGCGCTGTTATTTTTTGTGACTGTAACAGGCAAAATGCTTTAAGAGAAGTCTATGCACATGCAGTTCTGGGACAGCATTCTCATGTGGTAAGATATTACTCAGCATGGGCAGAAGATGATCATATGCTTATACAGAATGAATACTGCAATGGTAAGTAAAGTTTACTGCGTGTTCTGAACTTGCTTTAAAAAAACATTATATATTTGAAGATATATGGGTATCCTTACAAATGCCTAGCACTAGCACTAACTAGGAATTGATGGCCCTACGCATAGCACGTACATTATTGTCTCAAGCGTGTCTGATGTTCCTTTCTGTTAGAAAAGACATATCAGATACATGAAGCAAAATCTGCACAAAATTGTAGACAAAGTCTTGAGCGTTCAAGAATATTGGAAATACAGTGAGGCATTTGGAGGCAGCAAAACTGTTCTGTCTCTGTACAATAGTACAAGCTGGAATAGAAAATTACCTAGCAAGTTTCTTTTTGAAAGAGAGGTGGCCCTGGTTTCTGAAGCTTTTGCTATGGTTGATACCCTGCCAGAGATTTAGAAGGAGGGGGAAGAGATCTTTTCCCTTGTGGTGGTGTCCTGTTAATTTGCATGGCAACTACAGCAGAAAAATAATTTTACATGGCTAGAAAACGGGGGTACAGCATTAGATTTTGCAGTTCCTGTGTATCATCAGCATGTTCTTGGTGATATATATTCACTGTTAATTTTGTGAGCCAGTTGTACTTATTCTTGGAAGCAAGTTGTCATTATTTTGTTAACTGTTTGATGTAAAATAATTACATTGTTTTCTTTAATGTTTTAGGTGGCAGTTTAGCAGATGCCATAAGTGAAAATTACAGGAATATGCGTTACTTTACTGAACCAGAACTGAAGGACCTGCTACTTCAGGTGGCTCGAGGCTTAAAGTACATTCATTCAATGTCACTGGTACACATGGATATCAAACCGAGTAAGTTTGTAAAATGCTTTGCTCTGTATTGACAACTTCCTCAGTTAATTTAATCTGCTGTAGAAAAATGAGCAGTTAGCCACACCTTCCTAACTGTAAGTTCTTCACTGAAGTTCTAAATAGCAGTACAAAAATGTCAGTTATAAAATTGGCAAGCAAACTTAAACTGTTGTTGCGTTTATCTTGGGCCCTTTTTGTGTAATTGACTCTACTTGCATAACACTTGGCTCCCCTCCCAGCAGAGGGGCCAGAGTGAGTAAGTTATAGTTTCTTGCTTTGTGAACAGGGTATGTATACAACTAAAACTTCTGTGCAGCTAAAGCAAACTCTAGTGAATCTGGATGAAGTAGAAATTGGACAGTTGTTGTTTGGTGTTTGTGGGGGTTTTTTGTTTGTTTGGTTGGTTGGTTTTTTAGGTTGTGGGGGGTCTTTTTGGTTGTGGGGTTTTTTTGTTTTTTTAAAAACAAATCTGCTCTTTTTCAGGTAATATTTTCATATCTAGGACATCAGTCCCAAGTATAGCTTCAGAAGAAGGTGATGATGATGACTGGTCATCTGACAGAGTCATATTTAAAATAGGTAAGAAGCAGGACACATGTGCTAAAAAGAATTGCATTGTTTATTTGTCTTCAGAAGAAATAACTTCCTTTTGTTTTTGCAGGTGACCTTGGTCATGTAACTCGAGTATCTAGTCCACAAGTGGAGGAAGGTGATAGCCGTTTTCTTGCAAATGAAGTCCTACAAGAGGTAACTGTTCTGTTTCTGGAAGATAGAGATGTTAGCCTGCATGCTGTTTTCATTACAGTAATGAGTTGCTGTTTACTGCCTCATTGCTGAGGAAGAAATTTCCTAAATGGTGTCCCTTTGAACTCTGGTAGTACTTGTAATGCTGTAGATGTGTTCAGTGCTGAATAGTTGAGCTGTTTGTTAAATTTCTTCTGGGTGCTATGTCTAGTAAATTTTTTTTCCTTTATTTTTCAAGAACTACACTCATTTGCCAAAAGCAGATATTTTTGCTCTTGCTCTGACTGTTGTCTGTGCTGCTGGGGCTGAACCACTTCCATCTAATGGGGACCAATGGCATGAAATTCGACAAGGAAAAATACCTAGAATACCGCAAGTGCTTTCTCAAGAGTTACTAGACCTACTAAAAGTAAGAATTCTTCTATAGTGGCTCGCTGATTAGTGTAATTTACTGTATTACTGGCCTTAACTAGAATGCCTGATTTTTATTTTTTCGAAGGTTATGATTAATCCTGATCCAGAGAAAAGGCCTTCAGCTGTGGCACTAGTCAAGCATTCAGTGCTTCTCTCTGCTGCAAAAAAGAGTGCAGAGCAGCTCCGGATAGAACTGAATGCTGAAAAATTCAAAAACTCACTTTTGCAGAAGTAAGTAGTTCTTCAGGGACCTGAAATATAACTTAATTTCTGGTGGGTTTTCATATGATGGTAGAGTGATGATAAAGCAGGACTGTTGTCATTTGTGCATGAGGTCCACAAATCTGTATGCATGTACATACCTGAGAGTACAAAGTGGGTTACGTAACTTCAAAAGGAACTTTCTCCATAGAAGGAACTTCTTGAACACTCTAAGGGAATTGCAACTAGACTATTAGTATTCAGGGCATACAAAACGTCACCATTTTTAAAAACCTTTCAAGCATAAGGCATGCCTTTGTGACAGGTAGAGTGTAATTTACATCTGTATGTTTTCCTAGGTTGTCTGTACTTTGAAACGTGTTAGAAATCGTGACTTAAATGACCTGTTCTGAACTTAAATGGAATGGCACGTCAGGAATATTTTTTAACTAATTTGACTTGTATACAGCAGTGCTATTAAGTTACCAGAGAATCGTTTTTATTGGGAGGTCATCTTGTCCTACCCCTTGCTCAAACACTCAACTCTGAATTAAAGCTTTGAAGAAATGCTTCCCTTTAGGAAAGTCTGATTTCTGCTTAAGTTTCAGAGAAAGTAAGTTACGAAGCAGTCATCCCATCTTTCTCTGCAGTTAACTTTGCATGTGTTATGCGTAACAGGCAGGTTTTTGTGAGGGAATATACAACAAAGTTTACTTTCAGACTAGTTCATTTTGAATAAAAACACTAACTTTGTGTTTGGATTCTCTCCATTGCTATCTGCTTATCTTGCCACTGCTAACAGTCTGAGTGTAATCAGACTTGCCATTTTGGGTAGTTATCTTTATAATCTTCTTTTGAATTACATTGACTGCAGAAAGAATAATTTGACAGTTTGTGCAATTATTGAAGGACAGTTGAGGTAACACGCTTATATGAAGACAACGTATTTTTGTATCATGTGAAAGTTGGCAAAGTTAGTGTTTTGTGAAGGCTACTTCTCGTCTGGCAACAAGTAGGGTACATCCTTATAAAATAACTGCAAATCCAAAAATGATTTAGAAAGAACAGTTCTCCACAGTAATTATTAGCGTTGTGGGGGTAGTGTTCTACCATTTAAGATACTGCTTTGGTATGTAAGTTAACATTAGTGAAAAGAATCCTTGTAAGGACATGCTTTTCTACTGTGTTGTCTTCTTCAGAGGAAAGGAAGAATGAGAGATTAGACTTCTAGGGAAGAATGGAAGTACATTATAAAACTTATTTCCTGGTAATGGTGTGGTGGGTGGCTGTGCCCATATGTGTGCCTTTGTGACTGATGGTTAGTCTTTAGGGAAGAAAATAAAAATTTATGGCATTCTCTTGCAGTGAACTGACACGGTGCTAATGTGAGGAGGATTAGATGGGGCATGGGTGTTAGTGAATAATACTTCATCTGACAAGAACAGGAGTAGCTTATTAAAATCAAGTATGTAACTTAAAACTGAATACACCTACACCAATGTGCAGCAAGCCTTTGAAATTTGATCTTGCTTTGGAGTCCAGATTTGAAGTAAGATTACAAATGCTAGTTCTTACAGTAGAGAAAATTGAGGAGTAGTTTGGGATAGAACAAAGAAAAGCATATGGGGGAGTGATTATACTTGGCCATATGTCAGCATTTAGGGAAAGGAGAAAAGGAGCGTGTGGGGAGACACTTGATAAAGATAACTTTGCTCTTTACTCAGACTATTTAATAGTTTTCCCCTGAGTTTTATTTAACTTTGTCCTCAGACTGAATATTGGTAATTCTCTGAAACAGAATAGTTGAGAGGATGTTGCACAGGGACAATGGCCTGTGCTACCTTCAGCGACTCAGCCTTGCAGGTGTGGGCTCAAATTTTTTTGTTAGGCAAAAAAACGTTTAGTTGGTGATAAGCTTTGATGTGGGTATGCAAAAGGAAAAGGATGCTTCCTGAATTGTTTGTTGCTAATTATGTTCGTCTATGTTAATCTAAGCATGTGTCTCTCTGTCTGAATCTTCCACAAAAGTTCAGTTGTGAATGGATGCTTCATTTGGGCAAACCTCAGTAATTAGCTCCTCGGTGGTTTATCACATGCTTGTACTAGAAAGTAAACAGCATCCTACCATGTTCTGGTAAGTGAAGTGTTGAGCTGCTTGTAAAACGATGGGTTTCAAAATCTGACCAAGTGTGTGAACTTGACGTTTCCTTCCCTTGTTATTTAAAATAAATAACATCTAGAAGAGTCATGAACATCCCACCTCAGTCTTCTGGATTGTAAACAGGTGGATGCGAATGCGAAGGGTCTTAGTATGACCTAAATTGATGGCAGATACTAAGTTGTGAAACTGCTGTTAATTAATTTGAAATGCTTTTGCTGTGATACACCCATAGTCCTTACTGCTACCGTTGCACGTGTATGACTCTCTCAATGTCTTGCAGAGAGCTGAAGAAGGCACAGATGGCAAAAGCTGCAGCTGAGGAGCGAGCACTGTTCACTGACAGAATGACAACTAGATCTACAACACAAAATAGACCGTCTCGACTCATTGGAAAGAAAATGAAACGCTCAGTTAGTCTTACTATATACTAACTATGAAGTCGAAAAGAACTACTGAGGATGGATTATAGCATCTCTGCCAGATGAAGCCTAAGGAATTGAAAGAATTCAGTTCCTGGTTTCTTGTCCTGTCTTTAATCAGCGTCACTAGTTTTACAGGAATTGCTTCTGGGTTTTTATTTGTACAATATGGCTGATAAGCTGTATTAACCATTTGAGTTAATGGACTCTCTTACTATCTTGTCCATAGAAGATCCTGGATGTTAGTCCATAAGCTTTTCAGTTACACTGTTAGATGTTACATCGTCCCAGGGTTAACCACTATAGTGGTGTGCTGCTTTGTAGTGTTACGGCATTGTAATAAGTAATATCCCTAATGATCTTTAAGAGGGAGGGAGGGGGCCTTGCTTTGGTAGTTACTGATATTTTTGGAGGAGAGGGGAATACATTTTTGGCTTTTAAGGCCACCTACACTCAATGTACCTGATGTCAGGTAGACTTTTATTGTGAATTTTATTTGTATACTCAACTGGGAGCACTTTGTAGGCATTGCATAAACCACAGCTTAGAAACCTGTGGAATTAAGTGCCATGTGGAACTGCTGCTATTTTTAGTTTGTTGTCCTTGCTGTAAACTGTAGCATTAAAACAATCATTATTGTGTTAATAGGCTTCTTGTTAAAACAATTACGTGAAACAAATCTAAGCTGCGTTTTAGTGAAGGCAGCATTTTTCTCTCAAAGCTAGTGCATTGTGAAATAATGCACCAATTTAATATTTGGACTCTATTAGTGTAGTGCAATTGTTAATGTCTTGGCTATTGATGTTTTGTAATTCTTTCTAATAAGGTTCTCTAAATGTTTGTATTCTCTTCGGTTGTCCATTCTTCGAGGCTATTGTATGTTGGTTTTCTTTTTTTTTTTTTGTTGGAATACTTGTAAATAATTGTTTAGTGTAAGTGTTCAAGTTGTTCTTTGCTGTTTATGTACATAAGTTTGATGGTGTTTATAGTATACTTTACTGAAACTGCAATTTGAGATGCCAATAGACAAAGCTTAACTATTCAGTTTTAAGTTCCAAAATGAACAGAAAGTGGCCAACAGAACCTGTACTGATGTGGGACCTAGGCTGACAGATGTTGCTAAAAAACAGAACTGCTCTAATTACTGGCTTGTCTCTTCATTAATTTCAAACAATGTTTCCCATTTGTGCTCTACTTTTTCCTACTAGTGTTGAATTTGAATATTAAAGTTAAAAGTTTTGTTTAATATTGTCTTATACTTATTTAACCCTATAGTTGTGGAAATAAAACACTTGAGTTAGGAAAGTCCTGATCAGATCTGCTTCCTGCTCCTGTGTAATGCTTGTGGCTCCCTCTCATGAGAGTAGAAGATGACATTCTGATGGTTACCTTAGGAGGTAAGTACCACAGTCTGCATTAGTATCTGTAGCAGTCTGTCTCTACAGCTTCAGAAGTGATACTACAGGTTGGAAAGATTAAGCTCTTGAAGATTTGAAGTGGAACCCATGACTGTGAAGATGGAAGACTAGATGAAACTATGTGAAGAAAGACCTGGTCTGAGGTAAGGAGGAAAACTCATGAATTGCTGAGGATGGGAAGTTGAATAAATTCAACTTACTTAGAAGTTGGGAAGAGAACAGTGGGAGAAATTGGAATAGTCTAGGGAACACGATGGCATTTTCTGTGGCATGGGCATAAAATAATGCATTTCTTTGTCCCTCATGAAAAGGAGAGAGACAGTAAAGCTGATGAAGACATATCAGATTAGTCTGTTGGAAAACCTTTTACATTGTTGTATTAAAGTGCAGGTGACTGTCAGACAAGCAGGGTTGTCATAATTTAATTTTGCAATCAGCACATGACAGCTGCTAAGAATTTTAATTTGTAAGTGCTATTCCTATGACACTGAAATTCAGAGGCTTGGTTTAGGTAATCTAATTTAGGTAATACTCTCTGGATATGCAGTTCTCGCCAGTAAGAACTGATAGACTGGACTACCTTTAAGATTTTACTTTAAGATAGTCCTGTCTTGTTTGTGAAAGAACTTAAAATACCTCTCATTGTTTTGTTGCAGTGTTTTAATGTTCATCTGTGCTAAATGAGACTGCTTTTAAAACATACTTCTTAACAGTCATCAGTGGGGGATCAACAAACATAAGCCTGTCTTCCCCTACAGTGTAAATAGATTTGATATACCTATGATAATTGTATGCTCTCGCATCACTCATTTCTTGCATCACTCATTTCAGCTTGTAACATCAGTACAGGTATTGCTGTGCAAACAAGCCATATACAGTAACTGTAAGTTTGTAGAGGCATTCTCTTTGCTGAGTAAAAAGCTGGCTGGAAGGCTAAGCCCAAAGAGTGGTGGTGAATGGAGTTAAATAAAGCTTGCAATCAGTCACAAGTGGTGTTCCCCAGGGCTCAGGATTTGAGTCAGTTCTGTTTAATATCTTTGTTGATGATCTGGATGAGGTGATTGAGGGCACTCTCAATAAACTTGCAGAGGACACCAAATTGGGCAGGAATATTTATATGCTTGAGGGTAGGGAGACTCTGCAGAGGGACTTGAAAACAGGCTGGACTGATGGACCGAGACCAACTGTATGAGGTTGAACAAGGCCCAGTGCCAGGCTCTGCACTTGGGTCACAACAACCCTTTGAAAAGCTGAAAGCTGCTCGGTAGGAAAGGACCTGGGGTGTTGGTTAACATCTGGCTGAATATTAGCCAGCTTGTGCCTGGGTGGCCAAGAAGTTCAGTAACATCCTGGCTTGTATCAGACATGGCATGGCCAGCAGGACTAGGGAAAGGATTGTCCCTGTGTACTTGGCACTGGTGAGGCTGCACCACAAATACCGTGTTCAGTTCTGAGCCCCTCAGTACAAGACAGACACTGAGATGCTGGAGTGCATCCAGAGAAGGGCAACAGAGCTGGTGGAAGGTCTAGAGAACAAGTTTGATGAGGAGCAGCTGAGGGAACTGGAGGTGTTTGGCCTGGAGAGGAGGCAGCCCAGAGGATGTCTTATCAGTCTACAACTACCTGAAAGGAGGTTGTAGTTGAGGTGGGTGTTGGTCTCTTCTCCCAGGTAGCAAGTGATAGGACAAGAGGAAATGACCTCAAGTTGCTCCAGGGAGGTTTAGATTGTGTATCAGGAAAAATTTCTTCACCAGAAGGATTGTCAAGCATTGGAGCAGGCTGCCCAGGGAAGTGGTTGAGTCACCATCCCTGGAGGTATCTTAAAGATACAGACACTTGGGGACACGGTTTAGTGGTGGACTCGGCAGTGCTATGTTAATGGTTGCACTCAACCTTAAAGATCTTTTCCAACATAAATGATTTTATGGTTCTCTTCTGTCGCTGGTTGCGTGTTTTGTATCTGCCATGGAAGGGATGCCCGACTAAAACCATGCAACTGAAGTGGCTTGGAGGTTTTCTCCTCTGTAAAGAGACGTTAACACCTTCCAGTTGGAAACTGAAGCAAACTAGACATTGTTCTACTTTCATAGGTTGCATATCAAACTCCCAGCAGTTTTTGCCACAAACTCACACAGGGTTAACCAGCTAGAATTACTAAGGTAGTCTTTGTCGGTTTGCTTTGGGTGTGGGGGCTTTTGTGTGTGTGTTTGCAGTTTTGTGTCAGGGGGTTTGGTTTTGGTTGTGGGGTTGGTTTTTTGGGTTTGGTTTTTTTTTTTTTTTTTTTTTGGTTGGTTGGTGGTTTGTTTTTGGGTTGGTTTGGTTGGTTGGCTGCTTGCTTTTTCTTCCATTTCTAAGTGTCCTATCCGCACACTGATTTCCTGCTCCCCCACCTACCCATGGATACAGGCTGTTGATGACAACAGGCCTGATAACATGTTTTATTTTAGCTGGGATAGATCTGAATTAATAAGATGTAGAACCTGAAAAACACAGTGACTACTTGGCTTTTTTTATGAAGTTACAAACAAGCTTTACTTTCACCTAGAAATGGAGGTAGGCACTGCTTGTATATTTGCAAATAGGATTTCAATTTCATAGAATCACAGAATGGTTTGGGCTGGAAGGGACCTTAAAGCTCACCTAGTTCCAACCCGCTGACATGGGCAGGAGCACCTTCCCCTAGAGCAGGTTGCTCCAAGCCCCATACAGCCTGGCCTTGAACACTGCCAGGGATGGGGCAGCAGTTTCATAGATTGCATTACTGTAGACTATAACTTTGAAATGTTTATGAATTAAAGTATTCTTAGTCACCCAGTCTTTCTTGTTGAACTGTGAGGGTGGGTTTGACCAGCTGCCAAGAGCAGACCAGCTTGACCTTGTCTTTAATGTGTTTTGTAGTCTCCAGCAACACCTGCTGGACAAAATGATCAACTGTACACGAAATGTTTGCCTTTAGAGTGCTTGTGTGCTAGTATGGCGCTCAACCCTGACTGATAGAAATCATGATCTTGTTCTGCAGTGTAGTGACTGAGCATTCTTGCCAGCAGCAGCTCAGGTAAGTGTTGGCTTCATTTTTCCATCTGCACCCACCCTCTCAGTTCTGTAGGCTTGGAGAAGGCATCCTCATGGTTTCATCATGTATGTGAATTGGTGTATAACATGCATGCACAATTAACGAATCTGTGCATGTGTGCTACCTATGCATATAACCGCTACAGCTGTGCTTGAGGACTCTGGTCTAAAGCGATGGTCAGGAAGAGTCAAAAGCAGGGCTGTTCTTTGCCTGAACTTCACCTTCTTTCACTGAACTGTGGAGACCATCTGAGAGCGAGCTGTGGGCTCCCCTGGTTGCAGGCTGCTGAGCTGATGATGCGTAGGTCCTTGTCTCAAGCAGCACTGCAGAGAAAGCAGGAAGAAGCAGTGGTGGGCAGGACAGCACACAGGAAATTAAGGTCCTGCTTCTGTTTAAACAGTTGGAATTGGAAGAAGATGCTATCTTCCCAAAGTATAATGGGATTGGGGTAAAGGGAGGTGCCCCGAGGAGAGAATATTGCTATGCCTAACTAAACAGGAAACTGTTTATTACTATTTAACATATGCTCAGAGATCTGAGATTGTGCACACTTAAAAATCATCTGAGATTCTGGATAGCCTTGAAAAATCTGAAGGATTGGTTTCAAAGATCTTCCTTTTGTCAGCTGTTTGACTCCCTTCTAATATTCAGCATCAATACTTAGCATGACAGCTGAATAATCATGCTGGCTTAAACTGATTTCTGTTTGACTCAAGATGAAAGCAGAATAACTGGTCTAATTCTAATTAACGGTCTGTGTATCCCTAGGGTTATTGCCAGATAAGTGGGCTAGTGGACATAAGAACCGCTGCTCTTACTGACTGACCATTTATGCTCAGGAAAAGATCCTGTGTGTTTAGTGTGCATCCTGATGGTCTTGTCCATCTATTGATGTACCAACAACAGAATACACACCTAATTAAAATATTTTAGGCAAGGTGTTCTGCAGGATAAGGATGGGGGGGACAGAAGAAATGCCTCCTACTCCCAATCTTTAGTATCACCAACCTTGGTGATCTTCCTATATCTGCAGCTGTTTCCTCTTGCCTTACTCATTCTCAGCTACTTGGGTATTAAGATGTTTAGGGTAGAATCTCCCCGTATATTTGCTCCGCACCTTAGCAAATGGGATTTTAATTTCCTTTTGGTCACTGAGTCAATACTGTTTGTCAGTCTTCTACACTAACCCTGCTTAATGGCTTTTTTCCATTGACCATTTCTTTCTTTATTTCCATTCCAAACCATGGTGTCAGATACTTCAGTACACACCTGTGATTTAATTTCCTCTTTTTTCTGCAAGTAAGGTATCTGTGGTATTCTGTTCTATGGTGAGGTCTGTAACTTGGTGAGAAATACTTTATCACCTGCAAGTGGAGAGTAAGATGTGTGTTACCAGCGAGGACCTGAAAGATAAGTTAATGCTCTGTGGTTTACCTCTTCGTTATGTTTTTTCCCATCAAGCTTGAATAGAAATGTATGTGTTGTGCATGTGTGTATAAACAGCAGAAAGCTATAGTAAAGTAGGAGTGCTTTGCTGGAATTGCTTTAAAGATTTTCTAGAAGTCTTAGAAGTGGATGGAAAATCAGCTTCTTTTTGTAGGAGGGACTGAGCTGCCATTCTGATTCAGCATCTAATGCTGCTTCCTATTTCACCCAAAATAATTTTCATGCTTAATTTCTACATAGTTCTAGTGAGACTCTTTGAGGCATGTGTATAAGGACAGAGATAAAACTTTTTAAAGTATTTAAAAATAACAGAAAAACCAAAGTCCTCAAATGGTTTGTGGACTGGGTTACAGTATAGTGTCAAATATACTTACTGTCCTCAAGTGCTTCTTTGAGATGTATGGTTGGACTGGTCTGTTCAGAAACTATAATGCTGATAATAAACACCAGCATTTGCTTTAATTTTGTTTTCTACTGAAACATCGCTGCTAAATGGCAAATACTGGAAACACAGTTTGATACAAACTTGGCTTAATGATCTTAAATTAAAACTTCAATTTAGTTTTCCTGTGGCGAATGAAAATAACTGGTAATTCCACAGTTCAGGAAGATTTTTCTCTGGGCTAACAGTAAGCAGAAAACAGTGAGTTGCTAATGTGTCTGAATTCTTTCCTCGTTGGCAGTTTAACTGACTCAGTGGCATTAACACAAAATTAGTAACAGTTGAAATGCGTAATCTTTCCTCTGGTTCTAACCTCCCTGACAAATACTTATTATTTGGCTAACAAGAAGTAATTAAGCTTCTGCAGGGAGGAGGAAAAGTGATTTGATGTCTCAAGGCTGACCCTCAGCAGGGTCTAAAGCTTCTTCCTGAAACTGTGAGTCACTCTGTGAGGCTGTGAGCCAGTTTTCCCTCCCTGATCTCCTTCCACTCTTTGGTCATGTTTTTAACCGTGGGGAGCAAACTAGATTAGAATAAGCACAAATTTAAATAAAGTTGCTGAGATCTCGGACAACTTTCAAGAAAAGCAGAAGTACGCTAAGTTGCATCAGAACTTACTTTTGTACCAGACAAGCCATGTAGTGCTATCAAGGACTTCATGGTTAATGTGATCACTGTTAGTTAATGATCTACGGATTATATGTCAATCTTATCTTCAAAGCTTTAGAATGTGAAGTCTTTGATAAGCAAGGACCCAGACTAGCATATTAAAACGGAAGAGTTGCTTAAAATAACTCGTGCTTTGGGTGTGGATACAGTTAGTCCTGTAACTTTGTTAAAGCTATTTTGGGTAAGTATGAAAAACAAAGGTTTTGTTCAACAGCAACTTTGTCTGCATATGAGCATCAGTTTAACTGGTTTTGCTCAGTTAGCTTAAGCCTATAAAAAACTATTTTAAACATGAGTGTATCTATATAAAATCATTGTACTAGTTTTATGCGTAACTTGTAAGTATCCTTTTGATTACCCTACAAAAAGCTGGAGTAGCTGAGGCTTATATGAACTACTCATGTTAATGAAACATTTTAAGCATTGACTATTTTAACCTATTGACCCGAATAGAACTGTTTGTATTCTTAGTGGAAAACAAGTCCTGTTCTGGCAAAGGATTTCAGCATGTCATTTAAATCAGGAATAACAGAAGCCAGCAAAAAGAATGAAGGCAAAATGAAGTAAAGCACATAGGGTTGTTTTAATAATTATTTTGTAGGGCATTTTGTTTTAATTTCATTTTTTCCACTCATTTTTATAAAAATGAGCTGCCAAAAACTCTGAAGGTTGTTCGAAACAGAAATTGTCCCTGCCATGAGGAGATTCATGTGTGAACTATATGAACTGCTTTTTCCTCACCAGCATTTCCCAGAACCTAACTGTTTTTTAATGTACTTTAATAGGGATGTTCTGTATTTACTGGTGACTTTGTGGTTGCTTGGCTACCAAATAAAATAGGTTTGTTAGGTTATCTGCATATACAAAAGCCATCTCCTTCCTCCTTAAGTGGAATAGCTGTGGTCAAATTGGAGAAATGCCTTTGCTGCAAGCGGTGAGTAAGATACATATTTCAAGATGGTAGATGTTTCTGGTAATACTAACAGCTATGATACTAGCAAATCAGGTTCATTGAGAAATTAATAAGATTAACTGTTGTTGTTAATTACAGAGCTCTCACCATCCATCTTGAGGAAAGCGTATAAAGAACTGCGGATTCCAAAGTCCTGAATAAACTCTGGAGGAAAAAGGTCAAGAAAAATGAGAGGGAGAAGGCTGCAAGGATATGCCCAGTGAATAAGGCAGGTTGTGTCTGACTACTCACTGTGCTGCTGAGAGACTATGACATCTCTGTATCGCTAGAACATTTTTGTTGCTTGCTGCAAGCTAAAGAAGACACTAAAGAACAAAAATTAGTGGAGTCTGTGGATGATTCTACTCTCCAATTTCCAACATACAGAAAACTCATGTATGACCATGTATGAGAAGTGAAAGTACTTCCTACAGTGGACTTGGCCATCTGCTCATCTATAGTGATCCTGACCAGATGACCATTGTACACCGAGCATTAGTGATCCACCTAAGTTAGGCCTGTGCCTGCTCAGCTCGTGCTGCACTGTGCTGCAGGTCCAGCCTGGCCTCCAGGCCCACCTGGGACTGTGTGTGTCCCATGGCCATGGGGTAAATTGGCATGGTTGATTGTACCAGAGAAGCCTGCAGGCAGCTCCTGCTTACTACCTGCGACTATACCCGCTGCGTGGCTGGCCCGCTATCTGAAAATGCAGCAAGGGGAACATCCTTTCTGTTTGGCACTAGATGCAATTTATAGAGTTGTTTTCTTGTAAGAAACCCCTGTATTAGCTTAAGTGACCAAAATGGTGGAACTTTACCTTGGGCAGGGCCTCCGTGACAAGCTGCACCTTGATCAGAGACACGATTGATGCTGCACAACTGAGGCTTCCCCACGCTAAAGAAATGTAAGAATTTATCTACTGTCCTCTACTATAGTGTTAGCTCAAATAAATGGTATTTTATGTGATACTTGAGTGCCTTTCTTACTGGGATCACAATGAACCAGCACCACCTGGTGCAAAACAATTATCTTGCTGTACCTGCCATGTATTCCACCTGCAGTGTGCTATTTTTGTTTGGATGATGCAGTTGACTGAAGGTGAAAACTGGACAAAAGTGAGAATCAGGGATTTTTGTTGTTTTGTTTGCTATGTACCTTGAATGTGGGATCTTAATGGTTCGGCTTAAAATCCATGAGAATGAAACCTTACTTTGACGAGGACCTGTGTACTGTGAATGATCTTGGATCTGGTATTCAAAGCACTCTACCCTGCAGCATTATCTTCCTGCCCCTTCTGGCCTAGAACCAATTACCCTCGTGTTAGCAGAGAAATACCACTGAGGTTTCGGCTAGGAAGCACAGGGACTGTGGAGAGACATCTGAAGTCTTCACTCTGCTGCTGCTCTCAGTGTTGCTTACTCTCAACCTGCAACGCGTTAGATTTAACTCCCTAAACCCCCACCTAAAAAGTACCTTCCAAAGCTCACAACAGCAAAGCTTATTAGTGATGGTGTTTCATGCCACTCGTGGTTTAGAAGTGGTGGTGCAGTTTGGGGTATTTTTTGGCCCTCCCCCCAGCATTTTCGATTGAGCTCCCTTCGCTCCAGCTGCACGCACCCTTCCTTCCCAGTTGCTCTCTGGAACTCTGGGCTCTGAGGGGACTCCCTTCTCTCGGTGTGAGCGCACCCTGCG
>NW_009940618.1:0-15349 GCF_000696875.1 Nestor notabilis
CAGCCCTCCATTGTCTGCAGCCTAGGCTGTAGGGTCATGAAGAGAACGGGGCCTGGAGACCCTAGAACATCCCTTGCTGACAAAATATGGGACCTTTTGAAGGCAACTCTCAAGTAACCACCTCAGGCAGAACTCACCCAGGTCCCCGGCGCTCATGCCAGCCAGTTCCTTCTCCATTACACAACTGAGGCCCATGGGGTAGAGCTGGAATTGGGAAACAGCTTATGGCACGAAGCTAAGCACAAATCTGAACTTGGATGTGTCTAGGACAAAACAACATTTCTCCGTGTGTGCATTGAGGATTACCAGTGAAGCAGTATGTTTGCTGTCCTTCAAACACAATGAAACGACACGGATCCAATAACATGTGAGCTCAGTTGTCTGTGAGGGGACAGAAGCCGTGAGGGGAAGAGGCTGAGCCATGGTGGCCCTGGCAGTCTAACGCCTGTGATGGTGCCAGCACTAAAGGTTGGAAGTTTAGTGCATTCTTCCAGACTGGAAAACTAGGTTCAGTTTTTGCAAATGAAGCAAAGAAATCAAAATACACCCATGTCCCCAGCAGAACCCCAGGACCCTGCACACTCACTTTTCCTAGTGCAGCTTGGTGTTTCACCAGCTAAAGGGGAACTTCAAGGAATAAAAGAAAGCTGGTCTCCAAGTTCATAGCAGTAATCCCGTTAATTGCAATGAGGAGAAGAAGCCGAGGCCTGATTCTGCAGTCACATATTTACTGAGCAAAGGCTTCAGCGTGCAGGGGTGAGTCGGTTTATTACTTGCTCAAAAGTAAAGCATGACATCTTTAATGTGAAGTGGGACAAACTTGTCTGTCATGGGTGCCTAGAGAGTGAAAGTTTAATGATACTTGCCAAGATAAAAATAACAAAAATCCATTTGTAATGCAGACACTCCTTTTGCTAGCTGATGTTTTTATCTCATTTTATTTCTCAAATTCCCCAAAGCAGTCACTCTCGGTAAATGTCCAAACCACTGTGGTTTCATTGTATTTACAAATACATAAATTATCAAGTGCATAGGCAAAAGAGTTGTACTTCAGAATGATGCTAGAGAAAAAGGAGTAATTTTGCAAGAAGTTACCTTTACAAAGCAGGACATGTTCTTTTCAGATGTAGTCAACTGAAACCCGGAAAAATGATGGTACAGGTGATCTTCTACCAGTAATGAACTTCGATTTTGACTATGCACTTCTCAGATGACACCCAACCTCTAATGCTAATCTCCTTCATTTCTTTTGGAGTGTTTTGAGAACATTTGTTTGGGGGAGGGAGTAAAACCAAAGCAGAGAAGCTTTTACACAGGTGGTTGAAAATTTTAATAGTCATATAGAAACTATCATGGGCTTTTATCATGTATCAGACTAACAGGGCATAGTGATAGTTTCTTTATGGCCTCGTTCATCCCTGCAGCTCCCAAGGGACCTTATCAAGGTGACCAAACCATAAGCACTTTTTCTTTGGTGGAGTTCCGCCTGCCACCATTGTGTTGCAGAGCTGCGTGAGCACAGCAGTGCAGCTGTTCTGCAGCGTGCTGCCCCAGGAGGATGACAGGAGTGCCACAGCCTGTTAGAAATACCGTGAGGATTTAGACAGGCAATCAAGTCTTCCAACCTGGAAGTCTGCCAGGACATCAGGCTTAAATTCTCAACTCGTGTAAAAATTGCTGGGTAATCTTCAGCTCCTGCAGAGGACCAGCAATGTAAAAACGCCTGTAATTTTTATTATCAAATAATTACAGACTACCTGCTGGGCAGAGCTCATGGAGGGAGACAAACGATTGCAAATACCCTGTAATTCCAGCAGAACTGTGTGGCCCGATTTATGCATTCAAAGTGAACGTAAGTTGTTCCAATTGTGATTGAGGAGCAGTTTACACACGGTGCTGTAAATACTAACACAGCTGCAGGGTAACTGGGAACCAGACCAAGGTGTTTTTGTATTAGCTATGCTTCACTTGCCTGGCACCTTGCGTAATATTCATTCCTGTGCAAAACAGGTACAGAATACTTGAACTCAGAATCATGCACTGTTGTCAGCAATACAGGGCAATGAGTTGCCTGGCCCTGAAGGCCAAATATTTTCTCTTCCCCTTGCCTGACTAACAAGAATAGACAACCACACATGAAGGCAGCAGGCCAGGAAACCAAAGATTAGTAAGCCAATAAGAAAATATTGTTTGTCTGAAGAAAAGTGTATGCTGAATAGACACTCAGGTCCCCCAAAAGCCATATCCATAAGCCATACCAACTTTGCTTCTGAAGTTCAGTCTCTAAGAGGTAATACCAAAGGATATAATGTTTGCAGAGCTGAAAATACTGGGTGTGCTGAAAGTGCTGAGTATGTGCATTTACAACCAATGTTTACACTGTAGAACTACTTGCACTCTGGTTCAGTTTCAGGGGTGTATTTGATGGGGCTATGGGAATTAGTATGCCCTGACAGCTTTCTAGGTTAGCCTGTATGTTTAGGCACAAAACTACTGCAAAAATGTTAGTGAAAGTAGAATACTAAAAAAAATATTTCTTAACATTCAGACTCTGGTTTCATCCAGGTAATTTCAACTGCTAAGGATGGTCACCTGTAAAATGTGGTTCTGCATCAGAGTAGAGTTTAAAGGCACAGCCAACATCTTTCTCAGTGCCTGTGAATAACTTTCAATCTATGGCTTCAAGCCTCAGCTGAGAATAGATGGAATGGAATAACAAATCCCTGCTTTGGGGGGTTTGTGGGAGAAGACCTAGGCATCCCTCATGGTAAGAAGATTGATTCTCACTGGGAAACTCTGGAGGGAGCTATATACGTTTAACACTCTGTGACTCACCAACAGGTGGACCACGATGCATAGTTGGTAGGTGGGGGCAGAAAAAAAGATATAAAAAAGCTATAAAAAACAAACCAACCTGGAAAGGATTCTAAAATTTATCAGGAAAAAAACCCATTGCAGATTCTATTTCTTTCACTCTTAAATAAAAGCAGTTAATACATGCAGAGGATTCTTCATCAGTAAAGCAATGTACAGAGCCTTTTTTCATTAACTCTCATAACATGGCCAGAGGAAGATAGAATTATTTTCCCCACAGGAACACCAGGGCCACGAATGGTACATTCTGCTTGAACAAATAAATGGTGTCATCAGTGCCCATCTCAGGACATCTTCCAGCTATAATGTGCAGTAATGAGTAACTTGTTTCTCTCATCTCAGCATAGAGCAATAGTTCCCTGCAGTGCATGTACTGTATTATTGCCACACTCTTCACCGTTAGTAAAGAAAACGTGACATTGCTCTTCTTTATTTCCCCTCATTCCTTATGCCAACCTAATCTCAAGCACATGATTTCCTCTTGCCTTTTTGTGATTGGACTTTGCCATTTGAGGCTGCTGGTGGATACAGACGGAGATTGCTGGCGTTTTGGTTGTCTTTATCAGCCACCCGAGATGAGCACGTTCTGACAGTTCCTTTAGCCTGCTACTTTGTGCTATTCACTGAGATGTAGCATAAAGAATACTGCAGAGTCATTCAGTGCATACCCGGTGCACTTCACAGAGTAACAATAGGAAAATGTGAATAAACCTTCAACGGGCACCTGGCTTAGTGTATGTATTTATATGCTTAAAAGCACTGGAGTATTATTTACATGCTTAGCTGGGGTTTGTCCTTTCTAGAGGAGTCTGGACTGCTACCTGTTATACTTGGCTCGCGATGATTTAAATAAGAATTTATAGACCCTCAACCATCTGCAAAATGTCCCAGTTCTTCAAGGCCAATGTAAATGCAGTGAGGGGGGGAAACCACAGAAAGAAAAGGCTAACAAGGTTTCTCCTTGCCTCCCCCTTGACACATTTTATAATTAACTTTATAGTGTCTGAGAGCAAAGGTTTGAAGCAGATAAACCTCCTGAATCCATGGAAGTAATTGCAGCAGTTTGCATAGTACATTATACCAGAAGCAACTTTCTTTGGTTTCACTGCACTGCAAGTTGTTGCAAATACGTACACTGCAGGGCACTGTGGAGCGCTGGCTTCACATCCCAACATGAAAGCAGCTTGCTGTGATTTGTATCATCATGCTAATCAGGAATGTACATTCATTCAAGGTCCTTTTTAGGGGTAGGGGAAGAAGAAAGAATCAAAAGTGAACCAGCTTTCTATCATGTGCAAGGTGCCACTGGTTTCCAAAATGTGAAGGGATTAAGCGTGTCATTAGTTTTTACAGACACTATAAAAGGCAGACAGAGGAGAGATCTTGCTGCATGCTGTAGTGAGAGCTACAGGGGATGGAACCTTCTTCTGCCCCTGGACTCTATCAGCATTAAGGAAATTTAAAATTTAAATAGATCTTGAAACTCTAGCCCACATTTTCTTATGAATGACAGATCCTTCCTGCCCTCAGTCCACCACATTTCTCCAAGCCTGAAAACTGACTCTTCCTTCTTAACAGCAAAAAGTGGGAAAGACGTTTGTGGTCTGGTGGTTACACCATGGGGTTGGAAAGCAGAAGTGTTGTTTCACATCTGAGCCAAGTTTCTTGTTCACCATGGACTTGATCCTGCCAGATACTGAGCACCCATTGATTTGTCAAGGCCAAGCCTTCACACAATTCATGTGAGTCCAAGTTCTTGTTCCAAAGCAAAAACTGGGCCTGTGTTCAATAATACTGGTGCTGATTCTGTGGTTGTGCTGCTTCCTTCACAATCCCAGCAGCCCAGCATTAATTTCCATTCTCCCTTCTAGTGACATGAGAGCTGGGACAGTCATACTCCAACGCTTGACACCTCCAAAGCCCTGATTCCTCATTAAAATTTCATTTTACTCCCCTCTAGCTTTTGCTTTTACAGATTAGTGGGAGGTCCTGCTCTCTTCTGTTTCTGCCCATACTCGGGAAGGGAGAAGAATAACAATCTAGAAAGAAATCACTTTTATTCTTACAAATCGCAAAATTGCCACTGGCTCTGACTTTTGCTAGAGGAGAAGCTACTATACATACAGATGTAGTCTGTACTGAGGCTGGTTTCTGCAGCATGTGGCTTAGAAACAACAAGCAAGCATTATCATATAACTAGTCTGTTTTCTAGTTTATTACTCTTCACCATTAGGATTGTAGGAATTTAGGTGCTAACTAAGATGTATAATTTTATGTATGTTTTCCATGGATCTTGTGGTGACTGTGAACTAATTCTAAGGTTCTGCAAAAAATAACCAAGAAAAGCAGGTTATGTTGAAAGTGACTCCATGGGAGTCCATGATTCCTAAAAGACTGGAAACCACCACTGAGAGCAGTGGATGGCTTATTTAGATTGGATATGGCCCCTTTTTTTACATCCTTATATGTAATCCAGTTTTCTGTGTAAGATTTCAATGGTAGAAGTGCCAGTTGCACTGCTGCATGCAAAAAACTGCATAGATCTGGCTGACGCCAAAGGTCTGTGGCTCCAAGCATGGCCTCTGCCGTTCTGCAAAGACAGAGAAAATAAGAGGGAACTTAGGTAAAATAACCCTATCTTTGTTCAGTGACTATAGTAACCATAAGCAGCTGTTAAAACAGATTGGAGTGTGTTAAAAATCTAAGCCTTTCTTTGGTCCCTAGTCCAGGGCTGTTACAATAAGGCTTGTTTTCTCCTCGTTAAAACAATCATTTACTCTTTATGTTTAGGAAGATAAATGTTCTCAAGGCACATAATGATATCAACAAAGATAAATTACAAAGGCCACCAGCCAAATTCATGCTACTGTGAGGAATGCATTGTAAATCATTGCAGCAGACACATGCCTACTCTAAAAGCAGTGTTAGTACGCACCTGCTCATGGCTTGAGACCAGCCCCTCCATCTTATATTCCTGCAAAGCACGAGAATAATCTTTACAGGAGTCTGCGAAGAGTAGCCAAGGCTGGTGCCTGGTTCAGGAAAGCACTTAATCACTTATTTAATTCTTGGTTTACCCAAAAAGTATTTCAGTAGGTCAAGCCTTACATATGTAGTATTCTTATATACCCAAAACATCATTCCACTGTGTGCATTTTTTCTGGTTTATATATATGCACTTTCCTGCCACCATTCAAACCTATCATAAAATGTTTTCAATGCTTTTTTTTTTTTTCCCCCTTAAAGATAGAAGGAAATGATGGAATAAGGGATCTCTTGAGTGCCTTGGATTATACAGCCCACTTTCATCTGTGAGTGCCCCATGGGTACCTGATGTACATCTCCTAACACAAACCCATCTTGCTGCCCCATAACAACCACCAACTGTCCCAAACTGCTGACCTATTAACCAAACAAACTCTGCTAAATATTGCCATGTGTAAGTGTACTACCATTTTTCTAATTGCTAAAAACATGTCCTTCCTGCATTCAATAGCTTCTAGAAGAGATTGTTAACATCTGGGTATTTAGCACAATAGAGGCTTTAAACTTAAAGGAACATTGTCCAGGTTAGTCAGTGAATTTGGCCATATGTATTTTTTTATAGATGATTCTTTTCATATTATCTGTGTTACATTTGAAACTGTGAATCAATAACTCTCATGAGGATTAAGTCAGGAGAGAGCATAGTTCATTATAAAAAGACGTGAGAGAAGATGGATGTAAGCTCGGATGGGTGATGATGGATTGGGACTGCTTTTGGAATGGATGTACAGTGTTCTACTGGGGGAATAAGGTATGGAGGGAACAGTCTCTCTTGGTATTTTCTGAACTGGTTATATGGGATAGCTGTGGGCATTATGACCTAAAAAGTCCCAATCATTCCCAGCTATTCAGGCATCAGTGTATGAAGAGTACTCCAGACTGTGCTTTGCTTTGCCTGCGGCTTCAGTGGTGCGGGAGCCCATCTTACACATGGTTGTAATAATTTTGAAAATTTAATTTTATTTTCCACCACTAATTGCAAGAGGCTTTTTCCTCCTGCTTTTTGCTTGTCAATGAGGAGAAGTAATTTTTATTCTTGTTTCTAGACAGCTTCAGTTCCTGCAGTTGTGAGCTGGTTTGCTGTTACAGCATTTGTATTTTAAGCATGAAAACCAGATGTCTAGACCCAGTAGTGTTGGGGAGGGAAATTTCTTTGGTATTTGAACTATAAATACGGAAATTTCCCTTCATCTTCTATTTTGTAAAGCTTTGTTTTTACAGAAGTACCTAATCTTAAATCAAACTGGTTTTCTGCTTAGTTATGCCAGTCCTTTTGAGCAAATACAGTCTATCACATCAGCGACAGTTTAGGTATTACAAAATTAAGATGATTATAAATCTGAGCCCTGTACTGCTATGTCCCAAAACATTAAGGATAAAGCAGAGATACTCTGCATTTGCAGAAGCAAGATTCAAACCTCATTATCTCAAGTGAGTTGTATATGTGCTGTAAATAGTGATGATGTTGGGCTCAAGTGTCAAGCTTTCACAGAAAGAGGTAACTTCTGTGACTTTCAGTGCAAGTCTTTCCCTTTTTCTGCATCACCACTGCAGCATCACAGATAACAGCAGCTTGATTGCATGGATGCTAAGGAGCCTGCAGACACAGATGTGCTGCAGGGCAGAGGGAAGACAGAGACCTGCACTAAGATTCCAGCTCTGCAAGTAACTGGCCAGCCTGAAATGCAGAGCTGACAGGGGGACCTTTGATCCTCTGAAAACAGAAAGTGCAATTGATTCTTTTCACTTAGAAGCATGACTGGTATTACATTTCCTGAGCTGGACAAGGGTGGTCCAGATGTCCATGACAGATTTTTGCAAAAGCACTTTACATTTTTGTTTTTCTAGCTGTTTGCTCTTCTTTCCTCATTAAAAAAAAACTCTTCACATACTGTCACTGTTGTTGAAATCACTGCCCTAAAAAAGGAGTTACGTCAGCCTTTAGCATTCAATAGTTTATTGGATCTCTGGTTGCTAGTGGGGAAAATAGACAAAACTAGGCAGACAGGAAAAACTGTGGGCAGTTATTTATGAGAACTTTGGGTCATTTTTTTCTTTCAAACAAGTTAGTAGTACAACCATATGCTGGAAAAAATATGCCAAGTTTTACCCAATCTACTTACAAGTGAAGTAACTGGACATACGAACTGGTTATTCAACTGCATTGTGCATTTTGAACAATCTGGAACATTTTTTATGGACCAGATTCCAAATTATTCAGACAATCTGCAAAAAGTCAAAATGCAATAACAATGTCATAATTCTGTCTCCATTTTTATTCTTTTGCGTGTTTATGTGTCCACTATGTAGTCGCTGCGTACACAGAGGTCCCACCCAGAGAGCTGTACAGGATCTCTGCAGAGGAGAAATAGAGTCTTGTTCATAGAATTACGGAATCACAAGATGGATAGGGGCAGAAAGGACCTTACAGCTCATCCAGTTCCAACCCCCTGCCATGGGCAGGGACACCTTCCACTAGAGCAGGTTGCTCCAAGCCCCTGTGTCCAACCTGGCCTTGAACACTGACAGGGACGGGACAGCCACAGCTTCTCTGGCACCCTGTGCCAGCGCCTCAGCACCCTCACAGGGAAGAACTTCTTCCTTATACTTAAACTAAATCTCCACTCTGTCAGTTTAAAGCCATTCGCCCTTGTCTTATCACTACATGCTCTTGTAAAAAGTCCCTCTCCAGCTTTGTTCTTAGCCCCTGTAGGCACTGGAAAGCCACTCTGAGGTCTCTTTTGAGCCTTCTCTTCTCTGGTTGCATACCTCTAGGCTTCTGTAGAGATGGACAGGTCTAAAACATAGGTCCATTCACCATTCAGTAATCAGCATGGCTTGAACGTGTTTACTGCATACCAATGTGCTGCCAGTTCAAGCACAGTGCTTTCTGCCCATATATACAAGATAGAATACGATCAGCAAAAGCATCTTTGTTCATGGAAGGACATGGGTGATGGAGAAAGCTCTTTTTCTGCTTCAGTTAGTAAAAATCTGAGTGACTTACAGTACATAATATAAAGGCATGATCTGAAACTGAAAGTTGTCCTTCTTGATCTAAATTGTTGTCACATTCAGTTGAAATGATGGGGACATCAAGCCACAGCATCAAGATGGGGACATTGCCACAGAACACTTGGCTGTCTCTGTGCCAGCCCAGCTCTCTTAGGTGAGAGGAATCTTCTCTGCATTGCCTCTGAGCCTGAGCTCTGATTTTTGTCCTTGTAACTATACTCTGGGAGGAACAGCCCCAACAAAAAGCCTGTTGCCATCAATGAGTGTTCATGTGTGGACATGACCCAGATTGACTCAAGATTGGTAATAAGCATATGTAGACATTAGCATTTACTGCTATGCACAGTACAACTGTAGCCATCCTTTAAGAACTTTTTAAGCCTGGAGAGTGTAAAGGCTGCTTAATCCTTTTAGCTACATCACTAGGAAAGTGTAAAATTCATATTTTTCATTAAATAAATAAACGTTGCTGGGTATGTAGCCATACATTCCCTTGAAAAATACCATTCTTTATCCTGGCAGTGCCACCTTCCTTAATGCATCATTATGCCCAGTAGTGACATATTTCTTTCTGGAATTTTTACAGTATAGTTTCATATTATTTCTGTTTGTAAGGCTTCTAAGTAAAGGACAACAGAATAGAATGTCCTTCATAAATTTCCCCACTGAAGCAAGACACTTATTTCTCTGATAATAAAAATAAACTAGAACAGTTTCTGAGCCACTCCTGAGTTTGCTTCTGGAATATCAAACATAAGTTTTCATTCTCTTATTTCTTGATTAATGCATTGAACATCAACTTTTTGGTGATTTTTAAACTTTAATCAAGGAGAAATGGCCCCCCGATGAACATTTTAATCTTGTTTCTATGTTTTTAAAAGAAATTAAATGTTAATTGCTCCTTGGTAAATTCATCTAAAACAGTGATTTTCAATTCATCCCACAAACAGTAAGAAAATAAAGATAATTGTGTGGCATTTCCTAAAAAAGGGAGCAAGGACTTTTTCTCCCGAATAATATTTGTAAAATAAAGTATTTTTAGAGATTACTGTTACTGTATATTTTTAAATGTCTGTTACTTTCAAATGCCCAGCTAAGCCGACTGCAGTAATTGTTGGGAAAATATTTCTCTCCCTGTCTCAGAGGTGACTCTGTAAGAACTATGACTTTGTTTAAGGAGAGCCTAAAAGGGAACAAGAAATTGCCATTGCATATTCAATAGCAGTCTGAAAATACAGAGCCCAGCTGCACTGGTGACTCATATGTGACATCCACACTGCTCCAGCGTGTGTAGCTTGAGTCCATTGAAGGAAATAATCATACACTGGTTATAGCACAGCCTACTATCAACTTGGAAGTCAAGACTGTCGATTTGGCGATCTCGCCACTTTTACTTGCTCTTTCATTATGTATTGGGACTGGTCTTCAAATGTTGTGACAACACCATCCCAGGAAGTTGAGAGTTTCAAAAGATGTTACAGGCTGGCTACCCTGAAATCAAGGCATGCCGAAACACACGCAGATTGAGACCCACACATCTGGCTTTCCAACAGCGCAACCCACAACCATCCAAATTTTAGGTTTGAGCTCTTGTATTGCCAAAGATTTAAACTAAAAAAAAGAGGCTTTGGACTAAAATTTCTGTAAGATTTACCACTGAAAACATCTCTGGAAGCAGCAAGCAAAGGCCTCATGGTTTCAAAAACTACTTTTTGATCTTTTTGACAAAAGCATTGGCATTATTCTGTGAAGCAAAGCAGGAGCTGTGAAGATCACATCTTCCACATCCTCCAATCATAGGAAGAAAAAAATAAAATATTAAAAACTGTGTCTATTATATAATCTACACATTAACAGGTGGAAAAACAGCAACATAATTTAGCTTTCGACACAGAAATGTCTTCCTTGGAGCCAAGCAAATTCACTCTGGTGTTTAATCTGAACTGTTGCCAATTTTCTGTCTGTAATGGGAATCCAGTGGAAACTCTAGGGGAGAAAGAATTAAAGATAAATGCCACTTCTAGTGCAGAAGCTTTGTCTAAGCAAATTTTATAGGGGCAAGCAGAGCACAGTCTCAGGGCCTGGTCTCAGAGCAGCACTAGTATAGCTTAAGGAGTGTGCTGGTTTGCTATTGGAGTGTCTGCCAGAGTACATGGGAGACTTACCTCGTGTGAGAAATTATCATTATCAGTTAAGACTTTTCACAAGTATAAGTTCAGGTGCTCCAGGCTCACTTGCTGTCACACATGCATGTGCACGCACACTTGGTGCTACCATCTCGGCCGTGTTCTGGACCAGACATTTCAATGATGCTCTGCAGCCACTCCGTCATGTGGTCCATGACCACAGCTGATGCTCAGTTCTCTCTTGTCTCTGGAAATGATTAGAGAATCCACCAACTATGGTGCTGAAAGTTTCCTACTTGGAAGAAACATTGGATTGCAATAAAGAAACCCTAGGACTAAAGAAAACTGCTCACAGGAAAGTGAAATGTCCAAGAAGAGCTTGTGGGAGTGGAGGATGGGTTTGCCTTGGGTCAATAAGACCATTTAAAATCCAGAGGGAGTCAAAATGAATATTTTTTTCTAAATTTCACAGATATTGTTTTATTAATAGGAAACCCTGAGATGTTCAAAGGAGGCAGGGAGCTAAGCTGCCAGTGTCATTGAATTTTAATGATAGATGTACTCCTTAGGCTCTTTTAAAATCCCAGCTTTAATGTGTTGCTTCCTGCAAGGCTAGAAAGCTGGATTCCAAGCAATAACTAGAAGTCTTCTAATCCAAAGAAAAATGAGATTAAAACAGAGTTCCCCTTAATAATGATCAGAGTAAAGCTGCTAAAATTGAAGCTTCTTCATAGAAATTACTTTCCATTTTTTATTGTTAGTGCCTCACTTTGAATTAAAAGCTGATAAGTGGGGTAAATATAATGTTAAACATGCTCACAATAAGGTTTTCAGTCTAATCAATCTCTCTGTTACCACAGCAAATAAAATTATTTTAATGGAGTGCCAAGATAAGTAAGAAACTGAAAGTAATCTAAAAATTTCTCCAACTGCCTGTTAAGGGTGGACTTTCCTTCATTTTCGCCTTTGAAAACATTCGAAGAGTGTTCAGAACTTGCGTGAAATATTTCCTTAAATATTACCTAAGGATGACTTTTGTGTTGGCTGGTTTAAATGGGGGAAAAAAACCCAAACCCAACAAAAACCCCTTCTAAAAATCTCTGCAGTCTTTCTTTTTGCAAAGATGTTGAAAAGTCTGGAACTTACTTCTCCTTTGTTTGCATTGACAGATACTTTATAAGGGTGCTGAAGATTGAACAGACAATTGATTTTCTTACCTTCAGTATAAAACCAGAAAAAAAACAGGAACATAAATAAAAATACAGGCAAATCAGTTGTGCAGTGAGATAGTAGTAAACCAAAATGTTTCTGATGGCCCTAATAAGGGCTCTGCAGTAACATCACTTTGTTGGAAGGCTCACTGTGAGTTATCAATACTTTTAGAGCTGTCTTGCCTATAGGATAAGAGATGAAGCATCTCTAAATATACATGCATAAAAGAGTCCCAGTCAGTAACTGGTATCCCACTCATCTTTTGAGCTTGATATAACCGGGGCAGGCTCTTTCTTTGCTCTGCTGCTCAGAAATCACAGGGTCTGTCCCCTGGGGACAGGGTGCAATGCAGAGCACAGGGCTCAGGGACCTGGCCTGCATGACAGTCATGGTTTGATGGGCACACTGTATTTTAGCACTTCCACAGTAAGCTGCCTCAGCAGGGCATCAGGACCACATAGTTTGAGCTCAGAAATTCTCACCAGCTGCAACCCTCCTCTCCCAGCATCTCCAAAAGCCCACATGCTGCCATGTAGCAGGCTTTTTCCTGGGTTGATCCTGCAGGAGCTGCCCTGTCCTGGGTGAGTGGCTGGCACCAGAGTGCAGGCAGCTAAGTCAGAGCCTCCCTGCACCACAGCCAAAACACATTTCTTTGTTCTCTCCTCACAACCAGTGTCCCTCTGGTTGTGGTTTGCTGCTTGCATACCCTCAGGTATGCGGGAGGGAAGTCAGGGTGGAGAGGTTTTCCATTAAATACCTTGGAAAGGCTCTGTCTTGTTTGGAAAAGGACCTTGGTGTGTCTGCCATGTCGTGGTGACAAACATCAAGAATTCCTCTTGCACCATTTCTGCTTCTAAATACACTGCCCACCAAGAGATCCTGGTGCCAGCCTCTGCTGCAAGATGTCCCAGCAACATCAGGGGGATCACTGAAATCCATCAGCGACTGAGAGTTATTGAGCAATGGGCATCACTACCAGAGCTGCTACGGCAAGAGCTGAGGCACCATGCCATGGCATTGCTCCGGGCAGGAAATGTGCAGCCATCCTCCTTTTCTTCAGCCCCGGCACCCCAGTGCACAGTGTGCCGTTGGGAGACATTGTTACTGCAGCCTGCGGTATGTGTTGAATGTCACTACTGCCATTAGCCTCTCAGAAGCAGGCTCCCTCTTGAGCCCCTCGCTGTCATGCCTTAAATCATCAGCCTGCCATCATTCCACTGCTTTGTCCCAGCTTCCAAGACATACTGGCAGTGACAGTAATAGTTCTCAGTGCAAAGCTTATAAAACATGCCCATTTATGTAGGTTTCTAATGCATAACCCTATACAACGTGACCATTTCTGTGGTTTCCTCTCAGTGAGTAACTGAGTTTCAGCATTCAGAAGAAAATGGGCCAGGGTAATTCTCCTCTATCCTCATTACTCTTACCTGTCATGTTATTCAAAGAGATTTTCAACATGTGAGCCCTAGGACAGTTACAGCCATGCAAAGCTCAGCCCTATGAATAGTTCCCAGAGCTTCATTTCACAAAGCTTCTTCCTCTTAGTTTGTTTTTTAAAGAGGAAGAATTTCCCTGGGGAGAGTAGTTTAATTTCATTTCTTTGTAAGAATTTTGTCTAAGCTTTTCAGTAAATTGAGAGGCCAGGATAAAAATATGATATATCTGGTGTTGAGAAATATATATACCTGGTGTTTTCCCACTCAGTGCAGGCTGAGTGGGAAAACACCTGAGGCATTTGTGAGGGCAGTTCTTCTGTGTGCTCTTTTACATGGACAGACTAAACCTAGTTGTGCAACATAACCTGCAAAAGAAGAAAGCAGAAAGGTGGGACGTGTAAGTGCTCAAGCACCTAACTGTGGTGCAAGAGTAATCCAGGCTTTGGTGTTTGGAAAAGCCAGGCTCAAATCTCCTTTTGCTCAAGTGTACATAGCTGCGATGTAGACACTAGCAGCTACTCTCACATGGCAGCAGATACTCTGTAATTGTCCTAATTCACTTGCCATATCTGTTTCACAGTGCTTTTCTTTCATAAAACTATGTGAAGCCTAGTCTCAGCTCAGGCTGAGCCACGGGTTGGTACACATGGGGAGTTGGATAGACAGGATAGATCATCTCTCAATTGTTTGAAGTCCTGGGTCAGGAGTTTTTCCAGAGCTGAAATGACGGAAGGGGTGGGATTGTCTGAACTCTCGGAGTTGATGAGGCTCTTCATCCGCTGTTGGTGGTGCTGCCTCACTCCAGGTCATTAATGCCAGTGAGTGGGCATATGATGATGGCACACTCCATGTAAGTTTCTGCCACATGGGTCGTGTACATTCGACTTCATCTGGATCTACGGATGGATTCCCAGCATCCAGCCTACGATAGTTCATCTCTAGAATGGCTGATTCCTTCAGGGACTGGATGGCTTTCTCGATTGTGGTCCAGTTGGCTGAGCGATTCGTAACATCGTCCTTGTAGGGAACCCTTTCCTTCACAGCTGCCAAGAGCTGACCTGTCCTTTACAGCTGCCAAGAGCCGCCTCCAAAGGCTGAGGGCTCGCTTCTCTTTTGCAACTGCTGTGTCAGTTCCTCCTTCCTTAGCAAGTGATCCCAGCTGCTTGGCTTCCCTACCTTCTAGTTCCTGACCATCGGCCCCATTGTCCCAGCATTAGAGCAACCAGGTGATGATGTGCTCCCCTGGAAGACAGGTGAAATCTTTTCACATATTCCGCAGCTCAGTCGAGGTCCGGGGTCGAGAAGTCACCCATTCCTCTTCCTCTTCCTCTGATTCCTGTTGTAATAACTCTAGTTCAGATGGCATCCCCTCTAGTGTGCGCATTGGGTCTTCATCTTTCTTCACTGCATGAGTTGCTCTTCGTGGCTCTCGTTTGCTTTTCCCCCTGCTTACAGGGGCAACTGTTATTGGCACGGATTGGTCATTTGGTTTATCTGCAGTGTCTGTCACTGTGGTTGGAGTGGCTGCAGTGTCTGTTGTCAGGGTTGGTGTGGCTGCTATGCTTGGGGCTTGAGTAGCTGCATTGTGTGTTGCTTTGCCATCAGATCCAGAGACATTTTTCTCCCTTTGAAGGTGCTGGA
>NW_009940618.1:15368-15934 GCF_000696875.1 Nestor notabilis
CTGTGCAGGCATAGTCCAAGCCCCAGCACATTGCCATGATTTGTCCCTCTCTGGTATAACCAGGACGACAGCACACCTCATTTAAGTGTTTTACTAGTTCTTCTGGATTTCAGACTTGTTCAGGTGTAAAGTTCCAAAGCACTGGAGGTGCCACTGGCCCAGGTGCTTGCCCATACAATCCCACACACCCTGCCGCTGTCCAGCCTGGGGGAAAATCTCTTGGTGGTCCTCTTAGATCATCATTTAACTTTAGACAGGACCTGAGCCCCACCCTGCTTAACTTTTAAGATCAAATGAAATAGGGCGTTCTCAAGGTGGGATGGCTGTGGGTAAAACACAAGCTGTATATGTGCCAACATGCTGATCCCCAGCAAAAGCAGCAGGCAGGTTTCAAGGATATCCAAAGGCCATCCAAAACCTTTAGAATTCTCAAATGCTGCTGTAAATAGCCTGGTGGGGAGCAGGGGGTGTGATATCTCCTCCATGGGTTGACCCTCAAGGAGGAAAAAAAAGATATGAATTGCTAAAAATTCCTATTATGTACCTCCCAAAGTACAGAGGTGATG
>NW_009940619.1:0-8112 GCF_000696875.1 Nestor notabilis
GCATTATTTGTACTGTTGCGGTGGTGGTGTGATCGTCCTCCTCTTTCCAGTCCCTCTGGGCTCCAGAGAGATGCAAATGCTCCGGCCCCGCATTCTGCTCTGCCTGCTCGGTTCCCCCCTGCACCCACCCGCTCCATTTCTGTTATTTAAATGATACGTACAGTTTTCCTCTTCAGACTTTTCCAGGCTATAAAACAGTATCTAAAACTAATAATGCTTAGTGAGTCCCGTGTAGGAATCATGCTTACTCCTGGCAACTACCTGGTTACTGTATTTCCCCGATTCCAGGTGCCATCTCTGGCAGTATCTGGCCGTATCGTGAACACTCAGGAGCCGTGTTTACCATTTGTTTGCGTGTTTTGCATGTTAAGAGGTGTTAAACGTGTTTATATAGGCAACAGTGCTCTTGTATTTGGTTGACAAGATCTGGCAATTTGCAATGCCAGGACCTAACCGGATGAAATGAGGCAGAGGATTTCTGGTAGAGTGAGAGACTTGTTCTCCATTTGGGCCATGGAATTTGATGTGTTGTGTAGATAACTGGCAGGAGCCATTAAGAAGCACATTTTGCTTCTTTCCCTTATGGCTAGCTAAACCAGCAAAGTAAAAAGATGCCTTCTAGTTCCTCACAGCTTTTGTTTCCCTGTGTGGGCAGTGGTGTTGCTTTGCTCTTTCCACTTTTTCTCTGGCATCTCTGTGGTTGCGTCAGTGCAGGTACCTCATACGTGGAAAAGCCGTTCGTGTGGGAAGCCAGGAATGATCAAAGGGGTGGAAAAATTAAGCTTCAGGGTTTTTCAGCCCCCAAAGCAGTTCTTGCTCTGTTTGCAGCCTCCTGGTTGCAGGGAAATTGCCTCTGAGCTGGTACAAAAGGATAGAAGATGAAAATGAGTAATTTTCTCTTTCCACTTGAACTGGGAATGTGTCAGGTATCAAGGCTCCATAGAGCCTTTTGTAAAGGAGAGGGGCAGTTTCACTGCGGGTGGAAGGAACGGGTTGGTTCCCTAAATACAAGACAGATGGATGGCTGTAAAGCAAAGTGCGAGACACCACATGCACTGAGCCAAGTCCCTGCAGCAGCCCGTGTGAGTGGACCAGCCCTGCTGCCCCTGACAGGTACTGGGGACCTTTGCCTCGGAGGCGCTCCAGGTGTGGTGGCTTTGGCCAGCTGCGGGCAGGTCTGAGTCAGCTGTTCGCAGATGCTGCAAGGTGAGTGGTTTTGTAGTGCTCAAGGAGGGCTCTCTTGCTTTAGGCTTGAATTGGGAGAGGAAGCCTTCTTCCCATGTGCGGAGAGCACAGCTCTTCACATCATGATAATCACCTTGTGTGGCTCAGGTGGCATGCCCTTAATCTCAGCTATGGGGCTGGGTTGGAAGTTTTCTGTCCTTCTGTCTGCTGAGACCATTGCTTGGCTGGTGGGACTGGCTGGCCACAGAAATTAAAAGCAGGATGAAGTCATTTGGTATGTCAAACGTCATTAAGTTTTTCTCCTAATGATATTAGCCTCTTCTGTATCAAAGCTGGAGCAGCTGGTTCAAGTACAGTGGCACGAAGTCTGAGACTAGATGTGCTGTCCTGGTAAAAATGGTGGCCAGAAATCAAATCCAGTCTGAGAATGTGGCCAAACTTCACAGTCAAATTTTAAGCTCATCAGAAAAAAAGGATCTGATTTAAATTCTTTGTCAAAGGCTGTTTCAAGGATGGAAAAGCAGATGGAATTCAGCAACTAGAGGAGACTTGCCTGTGTTGGTTTTGTTCTTGTTAGAGTCATAAGATGGAGTAAAGTGGGGAAAGGATGATGCCTTTATAATCTAACTGAAAATACTGCGTGGATGCCTGTATTGAATTTCTGACAGCTCCTTCAGTAGTGAGTAATGGTTGTTCACATGTAAATAGACTGAGGAACTCGCTGCCACAGCACCTTGAGACTGGACTTTAGTAGGATTACTAAAACAGATTTGATATTTAGACAGAAAATAAGATTAATGACAGTTTGAATGGAATATTTAAATACATACAGACTACTGCAGGTCCCACCACCTGCCTTACTGGGTTAGAAATTGGCTAAAATGAAGATTTAGGCAGTCATAAAATACCAAAGGATGGAAAGTCACAACCCTGGGAATGTGTTATCTTGAAAGTGCCTCCAGCAGTATTTCTTATGTCTTCTCAGTAATAGCTGGTATTGGTTCCTAACGGAATCAGGGAAAGGGATTAATTTTTGATTACTGGCCTGAGCATGGGAGCATCTATGCCTATTAAGATACTCCTTGCTGCAAGGCATAACTTGTAGCATGAATTGCTGGTGCAGAAGTGGTATCACTGATTGCAAACTTTTCTGTGGAACACCAGCTGAACTGTGAGTTTTTAACCAAGTCCTGAACCTAACCAAGCTTTGCATGATTTCAGGGTGTGGTTGGATATTTAGTGCACCCCCTTATGTGCCACTATGAATCTTTTATTACCTGCTCCAGTCTGAGTTGACCTCTAATGATACAGCACAGTTGTGTTATCAATGCATTTGCCTACAGCAAAGGACACTACACTGTGCAGTAGCAGAGTCCCTGCCTTTGCCTGAAGTAGCAGGCATCCCTAGAAATGTGTCCAGAGGCATGGGGAGCTTCCCTGGCTGAATCCCAGCATTTCAGCGTAGCAGTATCTGAGGCTTGAACAGAAATGTGCAGACGTGACGTGATACTGAGGGCTGACCTCAAAACAGAGGCTGACCATGGCAGGGCCGGTGCCAAGCAGGGAAGAGGGGAGCAGGCAACATTTGAGCAGTGGCAGGGTCCTGCTGTGCAGAGTGGTTTGGTGCCACTGTGCATCTCTGTGCTATGGAGCTGCTGCCTGCTCCATGTGCTGCTCTGCTCCTCCAGCACACCGTGTACACGTTTCTGACCTCTCTTCCTGCCAGCTGAAGTAGGTTTTGTGAAGTAGGAGGCAAAAGGTGCGGGAGGCAAGAGCAGGAGGAGTGCTAATTTGCCCCTGCCTTCCTCTGCTGAGCTGAGGCAGGGATAGAAATAGACAAGAAACTGCAAACTTTCCCAGAGGCAGAGCCCATCTGTCCACTTTATTGCTGCTTTGCCCACAGTAGTTTAGGGTCCTGTAAAGTCAATTGGTTGGCGAAGATTTGAATGTTGGTCGGGACTTGCACCTGTAGTGCCTTCAGCAGCGTAATTTCCAGAATGATTGGAAAGCTGTGTTTAGATAAATGACAAAATCAAAAGGTTTCTGCATTTGTGCAGGCAGGGGGACAAATCCTGACTCTGTTCAGCAAAGCATCAAAACCACAGACATTCCCAAGCAGCGTTTTGCCACTGCTTGAGCCTCAGCACAGCTCAAGGGCAGGGTACAGGGAGACTACTGAAAAAAATATTGCCTCTTGCTCTGAAACCTCCATCACAGTACAGTCAGTAAGAGGTTTTCTCTGAGCAGGATGGATGGCAGAACAGAAGAATGCTGGCAGCTACAAGTGCCTTGTCTAGACCAGGGCTTCCATCATAGCACTCTGCCCAGAGTAGACCCAGCTAGCAGCGCTGGGAAGTTCTAATGGAAAAGGCCAGTGGAGGCACGCAGTGTTCTTAAAGGCCCTCCAGCCCGAGTAAGGTAATCTGGGTGGCCAGCTGGGAGTATGATGTTGCACTGATGCACACTGCATAAAGAGATACGCGAGTCTGGCATCCTACTCCTGCCTCCATTTCCATACAGCTTGATAATCACTTTTTCTCCTTAAAGGGTAAGGAGATTTTTTTCCAATCATGTTTCAGGACTGAGAGCTTCTCTGAACAAGACATCTTGGTCTGAAATCTTGAAATTGGGTCTGTATGAAATCTGGGAAAGAGACTACCTCATCAGCAGGTTTTTCATTTGACTAGGATTGTTTCCCGCTGGCGGGACACGGAACCCCATTACTCATTCCTCGGGTCTCGGAGAAAACGAACCATTTCAGGTCTCCTAGAAGAAGCATGTTTGTAATTCCCACGCAGTTCCCCATGGAATGTGGGCAAAGGGGTTCCATAAGGTGTGCCCTCTGTGAGAAGGCAAAGTCAGTTGTTTGATGTGCAAAGGGTTATTCTTAAGTATCGGACTTGTTGCTTCAGAAATGCACGAAAATTACAGCCTGGATTTCCTCTCACAGGATGTAAAATGCTTTGTTCTAATAATAAATACTGAATCTCTGCTGTTTCCATTTACATAACACACATGACACAATGTGTAAATCCTTGACAATATTTTTTCAGAATTTAGCAGCTTGTTTTTCTGCAAACATAAACATTTATTTTTGGTGTTAATAATTAATAATATGCCACATGCCTATAATAAATGCAAAATCTAATCTTGTATAGACATAAATGTGTCTGCCAAAGTGATCTTTCTGTGCTGTAAATGACTTTCACAAAGTGGTAGCATACATTCTATTTTCAATCACTGGTGATTTGTTTTGTGAACAGATATGTCATTAAACTAAATGTTTTCCTTTGAAAATAAGAAATACTTCACACTTTTTTTTTTCTTCTTTTCCTGAAAGAAAAATAGTTGATAATTATTAAGAAAAGGGAAGTGGCTAATTGCAGCTGTTCCCAAAGAAAATATAGACAGCAGTCTGGAAAACCCCAGCAATGGAGAGAAGGGAAAATGATATATGAAAGCATCAGTCCTCATCTCTGCAGTGGAAAGAAGGAAGTGACCTCCTTAGGGTCAAAGTCATTCCAAGGGTTGGCCAGAGAATGACTCTGTGCGGTGCAGAACAAGATGCCGGAGTGGCTCAGGGTAGCAGATCTAGGTACGCCTTTCTCTCGCCTATTGATTCCTCCCTTCAAAGACCAGTATCATAGAATCATAGAATAGTTAGGGTTGGAAAGGACCTTAAGATCATCTAGTTCCAACCCCCCTGCCATGAGCAGGGACACCACACACTAAACTATGTCGCCCAGGGCTCTTTCCAACCTGGCGTTAAACGCCTCCAGGGTTGGAGCATTCACAACTTCCTTGGGCAACCCATTCCAGTGCCTCACCACCCTCACTGTGAAGAACTTCTTCCTTGTATCTAACCTAAAGTTCCCCTGTTTAAGTTTAAAGCCATTACCCCTTGTCCTACCACTAGAGTCCCTAATGAAGAGTCCCTCCCCAGCATCCTTTAGGTTTCATCTTTTCCTAGAAAACAGCAGTAGCTGAGAAACGTCCTGACAAAGCCTTTGGGTTGTTTTGCTCTTAATGGCTGTCCCACCTGGCGGCCTGCAGTGCTGCTGCTCCCTGTTACGGCCTGACTGCTTCTCCTGACTGTGTGAGCACAGCCGGCAGCAGCCATTGGGCTGAAACCTGTAGCTGTGCTCATGAACTCTGCTTAACAAATTGCATCGTATTTTAGCGCTGATTTCTGGTACAAGAGGCAATGTAGTTTGTCTCATCACCAGAGAAGCCGCATGCTACTGTGGTTCGCTGAACTGCACTGGAAATAGCTGTCTTTCCAGAGAAGGCTGAGCTGACTTTTTGGGAAAGGTAGTGTTATGCTCACATCAGAGGAGTAACAAAACATGAGATGTTTTATTAGTCTGTTTTGTTAAAACTTCATAGTTTCTGTATTTGTTCTGCTTTGACTTATACTATTCCAAACAACTGGTAACTGGTTTTAGAGAACTCTCATCTTTGCTGAAGGCTTAACTCTTCAGTTTACTAGTTGTGGTTAGCAGTGTGGACAACATGAAGGTCCTCAGAAACTGGTTAAACCTTCCAGAAAGTGTAAACCTTAGTGTTTCAGCATGAAATAAGAGAGGAGATGAAAGAGATTTATCTGAACCATTTTCACACTATCATTATGCATTCAGTAGAAGACAGAGATTATAAAAGTCCAATTGCTATTCATGGGCCAACACTAATTAATCAATTGAAAATAGGGTGCTCTAAGAAGGATGGGTTCAGAGTAACCAGGCTTGGCTGACTTAGCCATTTTTACACTGGCAAACTCCCTGAATGGTATTGTCCAAGGTGTTTTGGAGGAAAGTTTTCAAAATTCCCCATTTTCTGAATTTCTCTCTGCTCACTTCACCTTCTGCTTATGATGGGTTTCTGCTGGAAACCCACAGACACCTTAGAGCTTCACAGAGGCTCATGTTGATGTAACTGAGCTGAGTCCTAGAGGAGCCTACTCACATGCATGGGTGACCATAGGGTACAGCTGTCAATACAATTGATCAAAAATGTGCACAGCAAAGGGGTTTTTCTGCATTTTGCAAAAAGGCTTTTAAGACTGAAATGTTCTATGGAAATGGACAGCACCATTGCAAGCTTCAGCCATTTTTCAAACATAATAGTAGGCATAATATATTATAAAAAGGGATAGATTATTTGTCCAAAAATATTGAACCTCTTTTTGAAATGGAGGTTTTATCTTTTAATTCTGTATCTTGAAAATATTTCATGTGCTTGTGTTTTTTTTTTAGCAGATAGACTTGTCAAGCTTCAGAGTCAGGGACTGCTGCTTACGTCTGCGTACAGAGCCTAGCACTGCTCTAATCCAAGTTACACATCTAAGGTCGGACGTGCTACATATATACAGTAATTAACAGTAATTCGTCTGTTGTCAGATATCTCACAGCTTTTAATACTACCCTAAACGTATTTCCTTTTCAAAAATAGCTTTTTAGAGATGTGTAGCTCTCACAGTATGTTTGTGATAGCTAACTGAAACAACCAGCCACTCTGAATTTGGTTCCCAAATAAGAGCTTAATGTTTGGGTAAAACGACAATTACATTTTCTGTGTTAAATAACCAGCTATATTCTGTTCCTTCAACAGGGCAAAATATACATACTGAGAACTACCAGTTATTTACTCCATCACACATGTGTCCCTACACAAATATGACATTACCTAGTACCAATTTTAATTGGCCCAATATTTTAATGTTGAACAGAAACCCTCCAGGGATGATTTTCATTGTTCTGTTGTTGACGAATTTCTTTCATGGAGGAAAGGCATAAGTAAGTTAACATTCAGGATTGAACTACAGTAGTGCGCTGACATGGAATAAAACCACAAGAACAATGGGCAGAGGTAGTATCTGAAATTATCTTATCCCTCCCATTGAAAAGGAGAAATAAGTATATAAAAGTATATATTTACTGCTCGAGAACCTGGATTATGAAAAGGCATTTTGGGGTGTTCATTTGGTAGGAGTGTGGACCTCTGCTCTTGGAGAGCAAAGGAGGGAAAACTCAATTAGTTTTCATGTGGCTGAACCACACTTTTGTCAGGTAACCATTAGTTTTGATTTGTGGTATACCATTATGAACCAGTGAAGGGCAGCACTAACCAACTGTTTTAGGTAACTAGAAAGATTGCTAATTATGCTCTCAAGTGTCAAATGATGTAAACATTAATTGTTTGACTGGATCAACTATGAAATTGGTTGTGTTGCTGTATTAGTGCAAAAGAGTAACTTCAAGAGCATTCTGTAATCATCAGAGTGGAATTCTGCAGATACAAATTAACAGCTTGTGATGGATTTTAGGAAAAGGCGTTTTATTTATTGAAAGGCTGAATCTCTTGCTAAGAGTATGGTCCATTCAATTGTTTTATTAGGTTATAGAATAAGATCTACACATCAGAACAGATGTTAGCATATTGAATTATGGTTTGTATCAGAAATACACAAACAATAATACAGATGTTTTTCTAGTTCAAAACACTGGAGATATACTTTTCTACACAAACTGGTAGAGGAGATTAGTTAATTTATTTCTGAAGTTTCCTTCAGCTTTTTTCTTTTTTCTTGGTTTTTTTTTTTTCTTTTTTTTTTAATAGAAACTGATGATCTGTATGTCTGGTAAACTCATATTTATACTCAGTATAGCAGGGTATTGGAAAGAAATTTCATTGGCAATTTTGTTTTTTTCTTTGTGTCTGAAAACTCATACAAACTATCAAAATACTCTCTTATTTACTATGGTGTTTGTGAGGGAATACGTGGAAAAGATGCTCTGTTATTTGGTCTCATTTAAAATGTCCTATACCCATGTGCACGTTTAAAAATTATTTTAACAACTTTCCCTCCCCTCACCCCCCCCCCCAAAAAAAAAAAAATTTTCTTTTCCAATGAAACTTTTTTTTACTCCA
>NW_009940619.1:8143-92299 GCF_000696875.1 Nestor notabilis
GGGGGGGAAGCTATAGATCATTCTGAATTTGAAGTATTTGTCATGGCTGTGAAAAACAGATGAATCAGTCCTGTTAGATGATTAACTGAATACCCTGTAAATAAAGAACTTCACTGTGATTTTATAATAGAGAAAGGCCTCTCTGTGCATATTCAAATAGCTACCAACAATATTAATTTGCAGCATTGTTCTTTTTTCCAGAGAAAATAATTATTCTAATACTAGGAGTATTTTAGTGCTAAAAAGAACATGTCTTGACTCATCTCATAAATGCAAACCTACATGCATTCAGCTTTCTGTCTCCTTCACATCCATGCCACCTGCCATAGCTTCTGGCCACCCAGCCAGTCTGCACTGGGGTTGTGCAGACCCAGGGCAGTCCCCAGGGCTAAGGAGGATGCAGAAGTTGTCTCTGCAGCGAGAATGGGGTCTCCAGGAGCAGTTCTTAGTGGAGTGGCTCCTGCTGACCCTTTGAGTGATACACTGCTGATTAGCTTTCTAGACACATGATAAGGATTTGTGTAAAGACCAGACATCGGGCAAGCCCTTGCCTGTTAATCCAAGAGTCTGCTTCAACCTCAGAAGTTCTGGTGTGTGTAATATGTACCAGTAATTGCATATTCCTCCACTGTAAGCAGAAGGGAAGTTTGTGAGAAAAGTTTTAAACGGTTACTTGAGTAAATAGAATTCCTTCCTTTACCTGGAATCACTTCAGTTGTTCTTTTATCCACTCTGAATATTTGAATTACTAGCATGAATTCATATCATACCACTTAATGTATACTTGCAATGTTTTGCATGATGTGAATGCTTTAGTTTTTTAAAAAGATATCTTTACATAAGTCTGTCTGGCATACAGCTGGCCTTCCTGCCAAAAAAAGGTCCAAATGGTGAAGAGTAGGAATGGCATTCATGGCACTTCAAGTACAGAAAAGTAGGCGTTTGGTCTAAGTGAGCTACCTTGGCTCCGTAGTGCACAGGGATGAGATAGGCAAGGATTCATCTCACGTAAGAGATCTGAATTAGGGAGGATTAATTACAGAGGACCCAAGTGCAAGCCTTAAGGCTTAGGGGTAGGCTCCATGTGAGTGATTCCATGGGCGCTGTCTCTACAGCCCTAGGACGGCTCTGCTGAACCGCTTTTGAGAGAGGTGCTGGATCTGTTTCCTCACCCTCTTTCACACGGATGTACCATTCTTTTAGCTGTGTGGTAGCTGAGGGGGGATGTCGGGGCCAAGATGACTCTGGTTGTTTTCTTTCTCTAGCAGACTCGTGTACTAACTAAACATAAATATAAGGATTTTCACATTCCTATAGTCAACGTTTATTTATATTTTAAATTTCACCTGCATTGCAAGACACTGATTACTATATTTAATGTGCAATGACATTTATTGCTATCTTAATGTCCAATTAATGCATGAAAAATTCCCCTTCTCCTTTTAAGGGATTAAAATAATATTTTATAGGATGTGTCTGGGACCCTGGTTACAAATTAAAATGGTGACATTTGCTGCAATAATGGTTTTTATGTTGGAGAACCAGACCAATAGATCAGATTATAAAAAAGACAAATGAATCAACAAATGAATTAGATGATGAGAAGCTTAAACTGGTACTGAAGTTTATATGTTTACTCTGATATGTAAAACACCTATTGATCTGAAGTCTGATCAGTAATATTCCACCCCCCCGCCATGGACAGGGATGCCTCACACTAGACCAGGTCGCTCAGGGCTCTGTCCAGCCTGGCCTTGAATACTGCCAGGGATGGGGCATCCAGAGCTTCCTTGGGCAGCATGTTCCAGTGCCTCACCACCCTCACAGTAAAGAATTTCTTCCTTCCATTTAACCTAGATTTCCTCCATTTAAGTTTGAACCCATTACCCTTTGTCCTATCACTAATGAAATCATAGAATGGTTAAGGTTGGAAAAAGGTAGAGAAGAGCGGAGGTGTTAAGGAGACCTGGTGTGAGGCATGGTGGTGACTAGTACACAAGTATGCATTGAAGCACTGGGGGTTTGAGAAACCTGGTCTAGTGGAAGGGGTCCCTGCCAGTGGTAGGGGGTTCAAACAAGATGATCTTTAAGGTCCCTTCCAACCTTCTGATTCTACAGTCATATGATTCTATGAAAGTGATGGCAGAAGGAGGTCATCTAAAACATGGACCCATGTCTGGCCTGGGAGCCTGGACTGCAGGCCAGTGTGTCTCTGGAGATTTCTTTTGTTTGTTTTCAGAGATCTGTGTTTCTCTAAGGCTTTTAAGAGTAAGGTTTCTGTGGTTAAGTGTTTCTTTTCGTAATCTCTGTTCCTCATTTTCTTGACACATCCTCTGAAAAGGCGTTATATTAGACATCACACACAATTTTGACCTTCATGCTTCTGGGGAACGGTGCGTATGTTCCCTCCCTTCCTCTGAGTTTGGACCTTTTGAGGAGTCCAAGGACAGATTTCAGGACCTGAGAGGGTGGCTACTCTCTATACCATGCTCCGTAAAGTAATGTACAGGGAGCAAATGGTGTGAATCTGGAGGTGTCTCTTACAAAAGAGAGCTTGAAATGGACTGCTTACAATAGACAAGTAATTCCAGAAAAGCAAAACTGAATCAAGCTGAACACAGAGTTTGTTAAGAGTGGGAAAACTGGGCAATGGACATAGTCTGCTGGTAAAAGAGGAAGTACCAAGGATCTCCAAAGACAAAAAGTTTAACAAAATGAATTTTTTTCCACACTTACACATAAACACAGAAAAAGGATTAGTAAGAGAAGTTTCTGAAAACAGAAGTTAAATGTCAAGAGAGTGTAGGTAGCATCCACCTGTAGTTAATGCTAAAGCTATAACTGCTTTCAACAGGTGCAAGGTTCGGATTTGGCTCTTTTGAGGATGCCTTCCTTGTGTCCTTTAGGCCACGTACCCTCTTTGACTCTTTGATTTCAGCAGCTTTGTTTGTAAATCTGAGGCTGGGTTCACAGAGACTAAGAACTGGGAGAGCGTGTTTTGACATTAACATCTGCCACACTGGGGAATCAGGCCACTGGCTTCCAGTCCTGTCCAGCATTTCACACAGATAGATAAGAATCAATATCAGCTAAAGCTGTAACTTTAAGTATTGGCCATGTGTATCTTTCTGACTGTAATGCTCCTCTGTACTTTTTCCTAAACAGAAAAATGGTAATTAAAATCAAATGGAGAACATAAAACTGGATGTTGAAGCAGTAGTGCACAAGTTGCATAACTAGCATATGTAAGAACGTAAACTAAAATCCTTGTTTTCATTTTTCATATTCTTTACCTGAGGGCTGAAATCACAGATTATATCCAGAATTAGAAGCATTGTGCACTTGACTAATACGTATTGCAACATTTAAAAATGTGTTTTAGAGAGTCATAAATATATTATTTTGCATTTGTAGATATTTAGTGGCATGGGTCTAAATGATATTTTCACAGGAGATATAAACATGCTGCTAGGATTGGAATCTGAAGTTACCCGGGTGGAACATCCCATAACAGGCACCACCAGCAGGCAAAATGGGGCAGGAGAGCCAGCAGGAAGAGTGTGCTAAATACTCTTATGATGGTAGAGGCAGTACAGTTTATAACTGCAGATGCTGAAGCTTGTAGGTAACTCTGCTTCAGGGGATAATTTCATATTAGTTCTTAAGGGTTCTTTGTCTCTGTAATTGCATTCTCTTGTAAATAAATATGCTGGGTATCTTACCAAACCAAAACCACAAAGTCCTTTATGATAGGGAATTGGAATATTTAGAGTCATGTCATGTCACACTCATTTACTTCTGAGAAACTTCATCCAGCTACCCTCAAATAGCTTCTTATTCCATTCAGATTCTTATTTTAAAAAATTTCTGTTAAAATAGGGATCTGATCTAGGCTTGTGGTTTGTGCAGTGTTTTTTTTAAGACCCTGTTTTGTTCAGTCCAGCTGTCTGACCATCATAGAAAGTGTGGTTAGTCTCATAATGAATAATAAACAATGTGCATCTGGAACTGCAGAGAGAAAGCATGTGCACGACTGTAATAGCAGTCTCGTGGGCTAACCGTGGGTGTTAAGGTGCTCTCCCCTCCCCCAGATGAAGAAATGAGCATCTACCTAGCAGCACAAACAGTTGCAGTTATGTCACCTTCCATACACAGGCTGCTAAGAGAGTATGGGAAGTCAATTGAGAAGCATGTCAAAAATGATGACATGGAAAGTCTATTCCCTTGCCTTGGTGCTCTCTAGGATGACTTGTGTGTGGTTGTCTCACTGCAGCTGTGGTCTTGTCATTATTCGCCATCGGATGCATCGGCTTGCTTTTTTCTGTATCCTTTTTTGCACAGTGGATGAAAACCTGGAAGTCCATTTCAGCTGTGTGTTGTCCAGTCAATCCAATTGGTTTTCTCCTGCAGATAGATTTCTTCACTCCCATCCTTAAAGTGTTGTAGAGATGGTTGTAGGTTAAGCAACATTGGTGTATTGGATGAGAGAGGCATTTACTGTGAAACAGATAAAGGACTTTTCTTCCTTTTTAACAGTTTTGAATTAATTAATTAATAGATGGTTGGTGGTTCATGTAGCTTGATGGCTCCTTGGCAGCTTCCTGAGAAGGTGGGAATCCTTGGACTGTGTTATTGCATCATGATGACATAATACATATGACAATGTCCTCTGCCACAGTGGTTGCTAGCAGGACAGTGGATTTCTAGAGAAGTTATTATAGATTTGTCCTGGCAGATACTGAAAATAGTAAGGGTACCGGTAGGATGAAAGTGGTTTTAATGCCATCTTTGTTCCACCCTGTATGGTATAGTAACCATACCTCAGCCGTCTTTCTATATCTGCACCTCTCAACCCTATTACCAATTACTGGAACCAGCCACTCTCCATATGTATTTTAGAAATTAGTCTCTGATTATTAAATCATGACTGCACGTTAACACCCATTATTTTTATAAACCCACTGCAGACTCCCATGCATTATAAATAAATTGTATTAACTCTAATTCATATGAAATATTTATCAATATTATGGAAAGGGCTCACTTTCTGTGCATAGTTATTAGACATATATATTTAGATTATAGAAGATTGCAAATGGTCAATTATGTAAAATTATGAGAATACAGACTTAAAACTAAGCTCATAATCATACGACAAGAGAGACACGGAAAACCAAGATTCCAGCTGGGTTCAAGAAGAGTGACATGCTTTATGTTTCTTAATTATCTTTATTTCCCGGTAGTATTGCTATTGCCAGAGCTCAGTTTACCAATGAAAGGGTAATAAGTTGCAGAGGCACTCCTATATCAGATGAGTTTCACTCTCCTGTGTTGTCAGAACATAAAACTATAGAGGACAGATGATTTTAGCTGTACTGTGTTTGACTTGAACAAATTTTGAATCTGGGCAAAATTCAGCTGTGAGGTAAATGGTTCTTAACAAAAACCCTGCTGGAGATGTCACTGAATGTTAAGCAGCTAATAGGAATTACAAATCTAAATATTTTTGTAAATCTAGGTCATAACTCCTAACTGAGTCTTTGAAAATATCCCCTAGTGTGGCAATAAAAACCAGAAGCCAGAGCAAGAGTACCGAGGCTGCTGGTTTGTAGCGCTCTAGTTTATAGATTAGGGAAGGACATGGCCGAGTGACAGGAAGAGGTTTTTTAAAAGATTCATCCAGGTTCCACTGAATCCAAAGGAAAGCATCTTTGTTTCTCTGGGAGAACCTGGGGAGGACAGAGACAAATACCTCTGAAACCCTCAGTCAGGTGGGCCAAGCTGGCCTGTCATACAGCTGCCCATCAGTTTGCCCACCCAGGGACTAGAAGCTTTGGGGAAGTTTTACCTTTTTTGGTAGAGCTAAGGAAGCTCTTCTAAGAGGACTTGGTATGGCTTTTTACATAAATATGATAAACCTGTTTACCCGACCTCCTCTCATCCACAGCTTTGTAACTAAATCTAGGTTATGCCCCTAGTTAGAAAATTTAATTAATAAATAAGTTAAATGTTTGTACAGCACCTTGAAGCTGTAAAGTGCTGTCTAAATCCCAAGTACTAGCAAGGCTCTCAATTATGATACAGCATGTTTATACAAATATGTTTGATGTCCTCAGAACATTTGGACTAAGTGGAGCATATTTCCTGTTGAGAATAGATATTGCTGGTTGAAAGCCATGCCTTGTGAAATGCAGACTGCTGCCACAGCATCCAGTTCAGGAAAATAGCAACATAAAGAAACATAATTTGCAGCATTAAACCCACATTTTCAAAGTATTTGGAAGCAGGAGTGAAAGATTTCAAAGGATCTCCTCTTCCTTGTTTAGTCTGAATCCTGTTGCTTTGCTGATTATAGGAACACTTGCAAGTTTCATTATAGTGGTATTTCATTTGACTGTAGTTAATGGTCTGACCATTTTCATTATGTATTTTTATGAGTTTATCATTTGGACATTTTAAAATAGAAAGATAATGAAAATCATAATAGAATTATGAAGCTTTTCTCTAGAAGAGCAATTTTCTCCATTTCTGCTTGTAGCAGTAGCATTTTTCTCATCATAGTTAAGCAGAGGAGGGTTTCAGCTTTGGGAACACCCGGACTAGCTGTGCGGTCCAGGACTGCCATCGGGGAGAAGACTTGCTCTAAACCGGTCTTCTGTCACTGTGGTTGCAGGAGAGATATAATAAGATGCGTGAAAAGACTAAGAGAAAATGTAGCCCAACTCCTCTTCTATTTTCACACTTAATACAATGACTTCTCCCTTTATATACTAGGCTGTACTTTATTACCATACACTTTCTTTAACTTGAAATATCTTTAGCATTCTTATTTTTGCGTGTAAAAGCTGTCAGGCAGTGCCTCAGCAAGCAGAACCTATTTTTTTCAGGAAAATATTTCACTTCATTACAATGCTTTTCAACCCCAACTAAGGATACTTTATGAACTACGTCACTGCTAATGCCAGTAAAGAGGTCAATTTTTTCTGTGATGGAGAAGAAAAATTGTGCCTAAGGACACCAGAGAATGCACGTATGGTTTGGGTAAAGAGCTGTTAGACTTCTAACATAGAATTCGTACGCTTGTAATTGAAAACTGATACTTGATAATTAAGCCGTGCCAACAGATAACCTCAAAGATATGCTGCCAAGAATACAGCATGCTATTCATGGCATTAAAAAGCTTTGGGGTTGAAAACCCTGAATTGCTCACTGTTAGGCTGGCTCTGCTGCCACTGAAGTCAAAAGTAGAATTCCTGTCAGCCTCCATGGGAACCATGCTGCACTACTGACACGCGCGTCAGATAATTTCATCATTAATTGCATGACCAAATATCTTAATTGTAAATCTGACTCAGCCTTACTCACCAGTAACATATTAGAAGTAGAGATGGGCAAAGAGCAACTCTTCTTGCAACGATTATCAAGCCTTCAGCATTATGGGTTTTTTTTCCCAGATGAAATTAAAGTTGAGAGGAGATAGAGAAAACCCCACTCAGAATAGTGGTCTGATAAGAAATAGCTGCTTACATGGTGATTAGCGAGTCACCTAAGGGATGGTTAAGAGAATAATTTCAGAAACTTGGGCACTAGCCTGCCTATGTGTTGCTTTCCCTTCACTCCCTGGAAGCCACTGTGCTCCAGCAGAAATAATCAATCAATTTCCAAGAAGTCCGATGGCATCCTGGCCTGTATCAGAAGTAGCGTGGCCAGCAGGGCTAAAGAAGCAATCATCCCCCTGTACTCAGCACTGGTAAGGCGGTACCTTGAATCCTGTGTTCAGTTCTGGGTCCCTCATTGCAAGAAAGACATTGAGGTGCTGGAGCAGGTCCAGAGAAGGGCCACAAAGCTGATGAAGGGTCTGGAGAATAAGCCTTATGAAGAAGTGCTGAGGGACCTGGGGGTGTCTAGTCTGGAGAAGAGAAGGCTCAGGTGGACCTTATCACTCTCTACAACTATCTGAAAGAAGGTTGTAGTGAGGTGGGGTCGGTCTCTTCTCCTAGACAAGAAGCAATAGGACGAGGTAATGGCCTCAAGCTGTGCCAGGGGAGGTTTAGAGTGGATATTAGGAAAAAATTCTTCCCTGAAAGAGTTGTTGAACACTGGAACAGGCTGCCCAGGGATGTGGTGGAGTAACCATCCCCAGAGGGCTTTAAAAGACTTGTAGATGTGGCACTTAAGGATATGGTTTAGTGGATGGACTTGGCAGTCCTGGGTTAGCAGTTGGACTTCATGATTTTGAAAGTTCTTTCTAGACTTAGAATATAGATATATTTACACATAAAATATATATATACACACATCTAAAATCCAGATATATATTTTAGTATAAACATGTATATATATATGGAAATATGTAATATGACCTAGGAACAATTTTTTCACAGAGAGGGTGGTCAGGTGTTGGAACAGGCTGCCCAGGGCAGTGGTGGAATCACAGTCCCTGGAAGTGTTCAAAAACTCTGTGGATGAGGCCTTCAGTGACATGGTTTAGTGGTGGACTTGGCAGTCCTGGGGTAATGGTTGGACTTGATGATCCAACCTTGGATCAAAAGACCTTAAAGGTCTTTTCCAAAAGGTCTTTTTCCTGGATGATTCCATGATCATGGTGGGTAGGGCTTCCAAAGGTTGCTCAGGTTCCCAGCCTGCACCCTCCCTTCTGCTGGCACCCTGGATGCCCTGCTCCACCACACCTCCCCTGTGGCTGGATGCAGGGCAGCACCCATACTGCATGACTGCTTGCACTGGCAAAAGCTAACAAGCCTAAAACTCTCTTTTCACAGCTTCATTATCTTTTGTCATGCTTCTTTCTGAGATCATGATTAATGCCCATCTTTTGTATCAACTATTACCCTGAACAGCATTGCTGAGTGGTGCTCAGGTCCCTAGGATCTTTCCCCTTCCAGGCTACAGTCATTCACATCTTGCAGTTGCTCTTCATAAGCCAAAGGCACTTTTTCCTGCTGCTCCTGCTTTTAGCTCTGTTTTCTCTGATGTTTTCTATCCTATGAAAGTCAGATGACAGGCAGAACTACAGATGGAATTAAACTGAGTAATCCTCAAATTCATTATTCCAGACTTCTACCTATATTTTGCATATCTGAAAGCTGGTAATGATTTTTCTGTGGATAATTTATCATTGGTGCAACCTTTTCCCCTATCTTAACAACTGAGACCAAGCATAGAAACATCCTCCACTTCTCTGCCTAGTGCTGTACTAAGACCTGCTGGGTTTTTTGCCTGTGATCCCACAGCTGCAGCATCACTCTGCATCATCAGACTTTCCTTAACTACCTCATGGGTTTTGTATTGAATACATGACATGATATTGCAGACAAGTTGAGCTGTCTTTGGTGTATGCTTTTTGCTCTCATAACATAGTGGCCATGGGAATGGGCTGCTCTAATTTAGCCTACTCCTGCTAATCTGGATGTCCAGTACTCTGCCACAGCTTCACCAGCACACAGGACTTGTTTATCCAAACACGTGTTCATCCCATACCTGTTTAATTGCCTAATCTCTGGTTTCCTGTTTGCTTTAAATCTTCTCTTGCAGATGAATTTTTTGGTGTGTCATTTGGGTGTAGAAGCTTCTCTTGTTTTCCTATGTGTGTCTTTCAGTTGAGGTAGCTCATCAATGCAGGCTCCTTGGTCCCGTGTGACCTCAAAGGACTTCTTATCCACAGGAACTTCAAACTGCTATTTAAGCTGATTAGTAAAGAGCATTTACTATAGATACTAAAATCCCCCACACTTAAGAGATCTTCACACTGCATAAGCTATTATGTAGCATTTACAGCTTTTTTTCTTTTTTTTTAATGAGATAGTCATAGAAGTCTTATAATTTCACTTCTCACCATAAGCAATTTCCAGTGTTGGCCAAATGTTTTCTGGTGATTCCTGAAGCTTCCTGGCTGTCACCTTGGATAGCAATCAATGTGTATGCAATTTCTTTCTTGAGAATGATCACGAATCCTAACACAGAGATGGGAGATTGCTGTGTTTGGGAACAAATTCCCAAACGCTGAGCTTCTTCACCCACCAGGTTGCCTGACTGGGTGAGGTTGCAGCTAGTATCTAAACCTTATTTTGTTTGATGGGGAAGTGATGGATGATCACAGTGTAGTTCCTTTCCTTGTTTCTTTGGTAAACATTAAGACTTGTTCATGCTTTACTGAGTGAAATCCTACTCTCATTTACAGGAATGTGATAGTACTGATGTCTGTTGGATCGTATTGTTAAAACTGAGCAGAATCTAATTTATTAAATTTTGTTTAGTTAAATGCAATTTCTAATTAAAAAGTAGCAGTTCCTATGATACTCTGCATTCTTTGTAGCACATGTGCATTTGAAAGAAATGTACAGTATATACTGAGATCATACTAACTGGTATGAGGGTTTCCAGAGCAATTGCTTTAACTGAATTCTACAATAAATAGAAGAATAAAACCCAAGGTAAATATCGGTAGCTTTATAGCTCCCCATAGCACAACAGGGAATGCTGCAAGAAAGCAGTCAATTTCTATACAGGCTTTATTTTTCAGTGCTGTTTTTCCAGTGGCTATGGCAATCCAGAATTGAAAATGCACAAAAATAGTTGCTTTCACATAAGCAAAATGCTTTCTGCAGCACTCTTGTCCAAGCACCTGATCAAGAAAAGTCCAGTGAGACATATAAGAGATCCCCAAGATACAGCTCTATTAGCCTGGCTGAGATGAGGACCCTTTGTCATGTTTGTGTGATGCTGCAGTGTGAGACCCCCCTGCCTGTCCCAGCCAAGCTGGTGTGTCCACAGTGTAAGGTGGGCTGGATCCCTGTGGGATGTGGAAGGGGCCAAGAGGTGCATTTCAGCCTCTTCTGGAGCTAATCACTGCCTCTTTGCTTGCCCCTTTGAGTTGTCCCATCTAATGAATCTTTATAACCATCCTTTGTCTGGTTCCAGTTCTAGCCCTCCAGCTTTATTTTTCTGGTACTATGAAACATATATTTAATATAAAATAATCTTCAACAAAGATTATGAAAAGAATGGTACTTCCTAGTACTTATCAACATATTATCTGGATGTGACTTCTTTAGAAGTTACAGTACAAATGTGCATTAAAATACATGAATGATGTAGCTGTTGAAATATTCTTAATTAACAAAATTAACAATATCCGTTTCACTGATGAGTGGAAGAAAAGAATCAAGCATGGGTGAGTGAAGTTCTTTGATAAGAAGTATGAATTACACTTTCTTAAACCAGAATGCATCCCATTTCCCCACCCCACTCTAAAATTTGGAGTGCAGGGCCAGAAGGAGCTTGGGATTGGCCAGTCAGACCTTCTCTTTCTGTTAGATCATTCAGTTTCTCCCTGTTCACTGCTAGCAGGCTCAATAACTCACTGAATTTATAATTAAAAATATATTCTTAATTTTTGCTTTGGATTAATCTGCCTTCAGCTTTTAGTCCTTGCTTCTTGTTACGCTTTTCCCTGCTAGATTAAAGATCACTTTAGTGCCTGGTATTTTCTCCCCACGAAGTGCTTATCTGTTGTAATCAACTCACCACTCAATCTTCTTCCTCATAAGATAAACAGATTGAGCTGTTTGGGTCTCTCACTGTAAGGTATTTCCTCTAGCCTAAAATAAAATAATGTATATGAGCCTCTTCATTCTTCAATTATTTTTTTTAACATCCTCTGCCTTACACAGCTGCTCATATCTAAAAGGAGCAATCTACCACAAAAATTGCTTCCCTCCTTCGCTCCTCCCAAGGAACAATCATCATACAGTGACCCTACGCAAGCCTCAAAATAACAAGAACTGGATTTCCTTTGACAGCATTCATTTATTAGGCAGTGAGGCCAGCTGAATGTATCTGAATCTTACTGCTCCACTTTTGCGTGAACCAGATTGCAGTAAACTCCTCTGATTCATTGAAGGGCAAAGTGAACAGTGGTGCATGTCCCCAGGAGAGGCCACCTAGAAGTGTCACAACTGCTGACATGTTGGACATAAACCTAGAAGCTTTGTGGAGAGGATAGGAATTGTGCCCAGCTAGGGATCATGCCATGGCCAGCCCTGCTAGGCTAGCCCTAATACCATATTGATTTGGTGATTTTAAACGTGTCTCAGATCTACAGTAGCAAATATATTGTGGGTAGGGAGCACTCTGGAGAGAAAGGCAAGTCAGATGAGTACTGTTGGTACTGCAGACTTTGGTGGGGGAAAGGGAAGATTTATCCTGGCTGTGCAGGGGAGGGCTAAGGGCAGAAAGAAACTGCTTCCCCCCTTCAAAATGTTTGCTACTCTTGTGATACTCACTGGTATGTTGGTACTGATGTGGTCTAAGCATGAAATGTTATCAGCCATTGTAAGTTAAAAAAAAAAATAAAAATCGTGATTTGCCCAAATTTGGGAATTACCTTACTTTAAAATACAGAGTAAGTTGTGCATTATTAAGAAGGCAGTTTTAGGGCTGGTAAAGAGTAGAAGAATAAAAGACACACTAATTAATTTTCTGTCTGATCTTTATACCTGGAGGAATCAAGCTGCCTTTTAGAAGTCAAAGTGAATTACGGGCAAGTTTCTCCTCATGTTGTTTTACAGACACTGGCTTTTCTGCTGTCTGTACCCACAAACCTCCATGTGAGTGCAGAGGAACTGCCCACAGAGACTTCACTGTGTGGCCAGGGTCTAACCAAAAACTCCTGCACTCTTACACAGGAATGCTGTATATGGTGAAACACATGGTGTTCAGGCGTTCAGCTGCTGAAGGACTGGGGAGATGATGTGTTGGAATTTTGATAGTTGTCTATGACTGAACAGTCATGGTTCAATAGTTTTTCCATGCTGTTTAAAAAAAGCTATTTATGGAATTGCTAATACCTCATTTAAAACCTTGATCCTTGTGATGTGATGACAGGGGGTCAAGCTTGGAGGCGGTGTCACAAACAGAAAGATATAAATGTTCAGCATATAGAAGTATTCATTAATGACTCACAAGCAAGAATGCCTGGCTACTAATTGGGGATTTTTGTGCAGAAGGACTGTATTTATGTTGCTCCATACAATCTAACTTATTTTCATTCTGCTGCTTGTGAGGCTATCTTTTTGGCAGGAAGAACTCATTAATCAAAATCCTTCTTTATGTAAATGACAAGGTATTGGGAGGGTGGGGAGAGAGGAGGGCAGGTAGAACATGCATCTGAAATGCCAGAAAGACGCTGAGCTGATACAGCTCAAACCACCAAGTAGTAAAAGGGATGTCAGAAAAGAGGAAAACCTCTGTTCTAGTGCTTCTTGTGTCAGTGCATCATTGATGAAACCCACCTCTACTGTGTGTGAAATCTGAAGTTACTCTTTACTGATCCTTTTATATCTGTTTTTGGTGTGTTTTTTGGGTTTTTTTTAAAGCAATGCAGCTAAAATCCAGTCTGTTTACAATCAAAGTATTTGAATTAACATTTTATGTTCTTGGCTGATGCAATTTTCTCATTGTCCCGGGGTTCTTGCTGAAGTTGGGGTTTGTTGGGGAGCTGTGGGTTTGAGCAGGGAGCCTGATCCTGCTCCCCCCGGGTAAGGCATGCTGCATTTCTACCCATGTGCGGTGGTTGCTCTCCAGCTATCAGAGGCAGTGCAGCCTGGAGAGCAGGCTGCACAGGTCAGTGGTGGAGTGAACAGGGTACCTAGAAATAGAGAACTGCTACGAATGTGCTTAATCTGCAAGGAAGCCAGCATACACTTCCTTGGCTTGCTTCCCCTCAAGCTGAGGCCTCTGCTGTTTTCACATTTTATTGTTCTTGAGCAAGAAACAAATATAAATTAAACAGATAAAAAAGGTATCTCTACCCTTTTAAAGGACTGAATTATGCATTCTCTGAAACAGGTTTCTTGGCAGAGAAGACTTGATATTTAAGGTTTTTTTTTTTGCTTACTCTGCTAACAGATAGGGATTTCACATGTTTCTACTGACAGAACCACCTTTTATACTGTTCTGTCAAGGCCAGATTGATCTATTTTTTAAGATAATAAATACATCATTGACCCTGTCTGCTAGCTTATTTTACGAATTCATTAACACTTTCCTATGTTGTATTTTTTACTCTCCTATACATCTGTGCAAAGAGCTCCAGCCATTGAACTGTAAATCACTAATACACAAGCTGAGAGCAGTTGCTATTAATGAGATAGCTCATCTACCACTTACATGTCAGAGATGTTATTAAAAGCAGTATGACGTGCACAACTTTGGTGGAGGCTGACTTTGTGTCTGTAATAAATGTAGGAAAGATGGACACGATGGTTGGCCGCACACCTGAGCAGGCCGTCTGCAATGCCAGCACATTGCAAAGAACATTAGAGAAATTAACGCAGATGTCCTTCTGATTAACCAGCTTTTCCAGGTCTAGCATAAGCTCTTTAGTCTTTGGAAGGAAATACTTTCAAGGAGGATAGAGAATTGTTTTTAATGGAGGTAATCTTCTAATAAATTACTTCTAGCCAAGGGGATACTTGGAAGGGCAAGGTAATCCTAGAGTAAAGTTGATTTAACTTCTCCATTATCCTCAGGAAGGCTCTGGGATTGGAGCTTTGAGGAGCTGTATGTGACATTTTTAAAAGGTTTCGGCAGAGGCTTAAACTCCTGTAATGTTAAATGTATTTTCTGAAGCAATGAGATTCTTATAGCAGGGGCAAGACATGAGCAACACTTTTGTGTGTGCACTAAAGTGGATGATGCTGGCTTCTTGACATGCTCACAAGATGCAAAAACAAATTTATTTTTTTCTTCTGAGTACAGTCTTATTGCTTTGCCAGTTAGCAAGAAGCAGGTGGTTTACCTTTTTCTCCAGAATTCACTCAGGTATGCATAGGGAACTTGTGCTTTTGGTTTAGTTCCTAGTGGACATGACTGTACATCAGAGTTGTACCCGGTGCAGCCTCTGCCTGCATGCGTTAGGTCTGGCAGGGGATGTTGGCAAGGCTCATAGTGTAGCTGTGGCAAGGCTTACCGTGTAGCTAGCTGCTCTCACTGGCCTGTGCATAAAGAGAATATGACTCTGCAAGTCTTGAGAACAGGCACCTTTTTCATTCAAGTACAAGAAGGAAACCTGAAATTGTCATTTTTCGACAGGACATACTGATCTGCATTACAAGACTGGGAAGAAAACATGCATTTCATCTGCTCTGACAGTTGGCCTTCTGAATTACACTTACCAGCCATATTAGCCCAGTGGCCTTTGGCAGAAGAGGAGCAGGGGTTGCTAGTGTTGTTCCTGCCGATCAGGGACAATGCATGGCTCCAGATTTCTGCGTTCTCTTTGGCACTTAGGTGGCATTTATAAATGTGACAGCTGTGAATTAGCTCAGCTATTTACAGGCTAGATTGCACATGGCTTGCTGACAGGGAAGGTGCAATAGATTTTTTTTCTTCCCTTCACTTAGTGTTTGATATCGACCAGGGAAGCTGTGGCAGCCAAATATAATAATGGTCACAAGCCTCGATAAGATTCTGCTGATCTATTTGCCTTGCTAATTTCTGTAGACAGTTATGTTTGCATCTGCGGTCGGTCTCGGCAGGAGGATCTTCCTTTTACAGCTCTATGCGGTTGTGTTATAGGATAATGAAGATAAAGGAGGCTGTGCAACTGAATTCCTGCCCTTGAAGAGGACTGTGCCTCACCGTTGTTAGTTGTTGTTTGGGCGCTAATGGTGCGTCTACCTTTCATGTGGCCTGTTTGATTGGTGTTCCCTGCTGGATAGGGCTCTGTAATGAACAGTAATGCATGGTGAGAAGTTCACATTGCCCCTGTACCACTACTTTGTCTTCCTTAGTAGGAGTAAAGAGAAAAAAAAACAACCCACAACCACTCAAATTTTATTTTCAGAAATTCCTCTCTATATTCTACTTAGCTGGAAAGTTCAAAATGTTGCTGGATTTCTCTGCTGTAGTAGACAGAAGTGAGCTTTTCCATAGACTGTACTGGCATGTCCGTACATGAGGGTGTGCAGAAAGTGGCTGGTTGGGTGGGAGGAGAGGCGAGGAGAGCTCATCTGGAAAGGCAGTGGGGAAGAGAGCAGCCACAGTCTAAGATCCACCTGGCATGGAGGAGAGAAGAGGCCACTAAAGCACTGTTTTGCCTTGCAGCAGCATGTGCGCTGGCTGCATTGAGGCTGGGTGTTCATCTAGACTGGGCCACCCTATGAGCGGCCAGCAGGCACCTGCCTGCATGTCACTGTTAGGTTAAATAGGGGAGACACATTCCTTCCTCCAGACACTAAAAAGTCTCACTGCTGCCTTCTGAATCAGGCACAAGAATCTCCATGTCCTTACTGATGCTGGTGATGTTCCCCCATGCATCACAGTCACGCAGAAGAGTCTTAAAACAGGGAGATGCTTTCCCTGCCTCAGCTATAGAGGAAACCTGGACTTGTCAGACCTCACCTCAGCAGCACCTCTGCAATGCTTTTTTCTGTAAACTTACTCATATGTCTCTCTGGGTTTGTGGCACAGTGTAGAGGATTGGTGTGGAAAACTAATTTCTGTCTTAAGAGTTATTTCTGTGATGAATGCATGTTTAGACACACACACTCCTTCAGAACATTAGAGTGATCTCTCTTAATCTCTTCAATACCTCCCATACAATTCAGCACAGTCACCACCAAACCCAGTTATCATGGAAAATCCTTCCCCTTCTGCCCCCTCACATTGCTAAAATCCAATTTTAGCTTGGAAAAAAATGATTTAAAGGATTCATATGGGCAGGGTGAATTTTGTGACAGACTGGTCCAGAGCTCCATCCTGGAAGCAGCCCTGTCTGTCAGCTGAGCCATTGCAATATTTGTAATTTTTATGTATTAGTGATCTGGCACCTTTCTCTGGCATCTTATGCCATACAAAATTAGCCCAGCATATGGGTAGTGTAAATTAGAGGACATAGGTTTGAGTAATGAACAAACAGTGACTATACTAATTGGCTTCATGGGCAGAGTTCAGTGTCTGCAGAGTAGAATCACCTCAGCTGTTTTACAATAAATAAATAATAAAAATGAGAGTACCCGATTTGGGGATTTTTTTGTTGTTTGTTTTGTCAATGGCAAATATTTCCAGCCTCCTACTTATTGTGATTAGAGTTTGTGTGCAGCCCAATTCTCTACACATTGTAATGAATGGCTCTTACAAACAGGTGAGCCAACATCATTTTCCTTTGAGATTTTAATGTAGCTGCAGTTGACAATAAAGATCGACACATCTGAAGGTGTTCATCGTATTCTAACATCAAAACAGTAAGGAAAGCAGGAATCGTTGTGCTCATAAGAGCTGTAAATCTCTCATAAGACTGAATATCAGTTTTCAAAAAATAAAGCTCGCTATAAAAAGAAAACCTCAGAAAGATATATTTTACAATAAGATTTATTTTGCAAATTTCTGCTGACTAGGCTGGTGTCCAAGCTTTCCAGGCTGATTCTTTTTCTTTATTTTTGTTAGCTGCAAGTGTTCTAATGACCCTTATTCTTCCTCTGCTTGATCCTAATTCTGCAGCCCATGGTCATTGCTGGCTTCTGCACTGACAAATGCTGAGTCAGCAGCAGCACTGACTCCCTTGGCCAGCCTTGTTCTAAATCCTGGCTGGCAGAAGCACCCAATTGCCTGCTGCAGGGCTGAGCATGTTCTTTGTCCTTCCAAAAGTCATGGGCCTTGCTGGGTGGGGAAGGCAGAACCGGCACAAAGTGGGAAGCTGGGATGCATTTGAGAAGTTGTTTGCTGCTGTTCAGGTCCCTGTTCTCAGTACAGTTCTTGCCAAACGGCGGTGTTGGGATTTAGTGCTTTTACTCTTTTTTACTTTAATAGAGGCTGAACCTGTGCAAAGCGAGCGCAAGCCATTTCTGTTATCCTCTCACTATAAAATAAAAAGGGTGGGGGAGAGAAAAGGAAAGAGAAAAGCTGTCTTTGCCTCTCAAAAGCTAGTTCCCTGTGAGCAGATATGCTTTTTCCTCAATGCCGTACAAATACACCTCAGCCCTCACATTAAATTTTATCATCTGTGTTTTGGGGATCAGAGAAAATGATCTTCCAAATGGGGTATTTTGGCTTTTGGCTGTGGCTTTTGGAGGTTATGGAGGTATTCAGAAATTGAGAAGTGGGATCTAAGTGCATTCTACAAAGGACTTCTTAAGCTGCCTTCATTCCATGGGCTGGTTTTGAACACCAAGTACCTGCATTTTAGGTGCTGTTCTTGTAGCTATAACTGTGAATAAATGAAGGAGTTTGATAGTTATATCTGTCCTGTAGTTCCAACTTCAACATTTTCCCTAGATGGTCATAAATCTTAATTTATAAGGACAGATCATTATTCATTGTAAACGAGCTAGAGAAATTCTCCTTTCTGTCATGCCCCTCCCTGATAAAACGATGATTGTGATTATGCTAAAAAAGTTAAGAAATATCCTAAGCAAGCAGCTTATCAATACAAGTCTTTATAATGGAGATATGTGTATAAGATCCTGATAAGTGTTGTCATTGTAGTGCTGATATTCTAAGAATCTAAATGGGTGAACTTTTTAGAAGGATTGTGTCTTTTAGTTGGAAAACACTGGCAAATTTGACTCTCTGTCCTCTATCTGCGTTTCAATGATACTGCCTCTTCAATACAATGCTCACACTCTCTTTGCCTATTGTTATTTATGCTGCTGCTTGGGTTCCCCCTCTGATTATCAACAATTAAAAGCACATTTGTATTGCTTCAAATTGCACCTCTGTGTAATTCTATGTGGGAATAAAGTCCTGATGGTGGCCCCTCTAGCCAGAGGCATGCTCACAGTACATGTTGCTCAGAGATTTCCTCTTTATGGCTGTCCACAATTCTCCTTGGTTACTTTTCAGCCATACTGCTCTTTTCTTAAAATTGCATTGCAGAGTTCTCCTCATCTCACAACTCATGCAACAGGATTGGGGCAGCAGAAAATGCTGTAACTCCTAGCCAGCGTTTTATATTACCAGCTGGTCTGCTCCTTCATAGAGGAGTGGCTGTGATTGTGTGTGTACCTCCATTGGTGAGCAATGACTTCATCTGCTGGAAATGCAAGTAACCTAATTTTGAGTAATTTTTAGAAAAGTCATGGCTACAACCTCCTGTTGACTTTGATATGTGCAAGATTTTATGAAGTAAAGGAGCAAGGACTGCGCTTTGCATATGCTAATTTGGGTCTTGATAACAACCTGAGGATTTGAGAAGAATCAGATGGATGATGCCATGGTAATGAAAAGTTTATCTCAACATGAGCACAGACTTTAAAAGCGAAAATTAATGATGTACACTTGTTGTTTTGGATCTCACATAGTTTTAATGAATTCTTATATTCAGCGCACGCAACAATAATGTGTTCTTGATGCTCTGATAGATGACTATGAGAACAGCCCCTCATTCTGAAACTGGAGCATCAAACACTCTCACCCTTTGTAGTACATGATTTTTAATTCTTTCCAAACAAAGCAGCGCAATTCAGGCAATGCAAAGCTTGGCAGGTAGCATGATGATGAAGATTGAACTACTTAATTGTGTTCTAGATAGAAAGTGCCAAAAGGAATCAATGATACAGGAGCCAATAAGAAGCACAGCTCAGGCAGTCACACTCTCACTTTCCATCAGAGAATAGGGTGGTTTGTAGTTTAGAATTCCTGCATCATGTATTTAAAATTTTAGTTCCATAGAGGTGTTTGTATGGGAAATTCACAGGCCTTTACGAATATTTAAATTAAGATTCATGTTCCCTTCATTATTATTCCATTTTTATGAGTGTATCAGGTGAAGCACTGGGGTTTGGTTTTTGTTTTTGTTTTGTGTTTGTTTGGTTGTTGTTTTTGTTTTGTTTTAAGATGGTCAGACTGGTCCAATGCATAAAATACTTGTGAGATGCCTCATTCAGTTCAATAGCCGCCCATATATCCTAAAAGAAAATAAGTAAAACAAACTAATGTTTTCATCTGCTTTGTTGGCATAGGGAAATTAAGCACACACATTGTAAGTATGTTTAATAACATAATATCTAGGTATTTCATGTGGAGAGTAAGGAAGTAGCTTTTAAAATAAATAGAAGCATACCCTTTATGTTACCTGTTCAGTGTGACCTGTTGAATGCCAAGGGTTACCGTGGTAAATCTACAAGAAAAGAAAGAGCAATGAAGACAAAAATTCTTGAAAAACACAGATGCAAGTTTCCAGCTGGAGAATAACCTCTCATCAGCTACTTTTAGAATATAACAGATTTACTCATCCCAGAGCTGAGCTGATGGTCACTTGCCACAAGTACTGTTAGAAATAATAGAGTGTACTATAACAGCACTTTAGTATTACACATTATTGCTTTAATTGTATACAAAATAGAGTGAATAGATATTGTATCATGACTTCTAGTTTTCTATTTTAGCTGTTGTGTGAGTTAAAAAAAAAAGGGGGGGGGGGAATGAAAAGACACTTTTCATTCCAAGGCAGGAATCATTTCACCTGTTTCTTGTCTGGGCTACAGTAGCTCAGAAATCCCACAGAACAATTTGGCAGAGAAAGCAAAAATAATTTTGCATCCGATTGTAAATCCAGCAGTAATTTAGTTATCCAAATTGAAATTTCTCCCAGATACTGTTATGTTTAGCACTCCCACACTTGCAGAAAATGCCGCAGGCTCTTCAGCAATCACTGTCCCTGGGACCTCGGCGTGATGTTTCCCCTGAGGCTGGGTTGCCTGTCGGCACAGCCACCCCCTCTGCGCACAGGCACCAGGATTGCCCCTGCAAGATTGTATTGGATCTCTGACTCTTCCTTTTGCAGACTTATTTACTGGGGGAGAGTAGCAGGAGTTTCTCTGACAGATCTGAAACATGTTGACATGGATTTTTTTCACAGTGTTGCCCTTTTCCGATGTGCCAGCTACGGTCCCTGCCCAGGGGCAGGGCAGGGGCTGGGGGTTAAGCAGCAGGGACAACTGCTCCCCTGGCACAGATGCCCACAGAGGCTCCTGTACATCACCTGCCCCGATTGCAGCTCTGCTTTTTATGTCAACAGAGCAGTGCTGCTCTCTGGGCAGGTGATATATCTACAAATCAGCTCTTGGAGGGCCCCATTTGACCGGTACCACCTTCCCTCTTCCTATGTCTTTCTAAAACTTAAGAAGAAGAAGGTTGGAGTGATGCAGGGTGCCAGCTGCCCACCCCTTCCCTCCTCCCTAGGGCTGTGCTCCTGATGAAACAGTCATCTGTGGCAGATCCTGTTCCTGGAAGAAGCTGCTTTTCCTGGTGGCTCAGTGGCACAGTTTTCGGGAGCTGTTTACACGGTCTCCCCTCTGCCTTGTGAATCAGTGAACTATAAGAAGCTTCAAGTGTGGTTTGCCAGCCCTTGTGTTGCTGGCAAAGCTTGCCATGCCTCTCTGTCAGATGTGCTTTGAACACGACAGGGAATGTAGCCAGGCTGGGAAAGCATCTACTCCCAGGCGTTGCAGGGCATTGATGACTTCCACTTTATTTCCCTAAACTGATTAGATGCAAAATGGAAGCCTGTGCCTTTAAACGCTGAGTATAAAACCTGCATTACTCTGGAACTGGAATAAACTGTGTACATAATTCTCATTAAAAGAGGCAGACTGCTCAGGTAAAACATGCAGATGAGTATGTATGGCAGTAAAAAGAAAAGATCAGAAAAGCGTGAGCAGTGCCTGTGCTTATTCATGGCAGCAATTTACTGTTTCCTCCCTGCACCTGAAACCAAATCATGCTTTCATGGGAGAATATAATCTGGTACTACCTCAGGTTCAAATTAGAATGAAAGTTGACATTTTCAACAGTTCCACAAGAGAAAAAACTTCCAAAAAGTTTTAGATCAGAAATGCCAAAGCAGGAAGCACTGACTGCTCTATCAGTCAGAAGCAATTTCACATGTTCAAATCAAATTTCCAATTTAGATTCAGCAAGCAAAAAAAAAATTAAAATAATTGTTTCAAATCTTTATTTAAAATAAGAGCTATTTTGAAGTGCTACTTTGAAGAAATTGTTCTTCAGTTGTCCTGGCTGGAAGATTAAGATCTTTAAACAAAATTGAGTTATTCCCGCAGAGAAATAATATATTGATAACACTATTTTCCAAAGGAAACCAAAAAGATGTGAAATTGGAAAAAGAACTAAAGTTGCATTGTTAGACCATGTTAAAATACATTTTAAAGTGCTAGTGTATGAAACCTGAAGATGCAGACTGACTACTCTTTCTGAAAACATAACGTAGCAATGACAAGCCATAACTAGCAGTGAGAACTCTGGTGCTGGTAGAGATCTGGTGCATGGACGAGATGCAAGGATGTTTGTGCAAGTGACCTTGGCCCCAGCCAGTGAATAGCTCCCCTGTCTCTGCTGGTGGCACCCATCCTGGAGTCCCCCTGAAAGGGAGACAGCAGCTCTGGCTTGCCCAGACCTGACCTGTCTTGCAGACAGTGAATGGCTTAAATGGCTCTGCCCACTGCCCAGTGTGCCTTACACAGATCTGAGCTTCCCATGCGGAAAAATAAATATGACCAGAGAAATCTCGGGTTTCCTTAATTGCCACAGCATGTTGGTTGATGTATTTTATATGCTGCTTACTCATTTACCAACAAATCATCGTAGGGAAAACGTTTTGCAAAGCTGCGGAGTGTACTGACTGACTGCTGTGCTTTGGCTTATTAGAAACAGCACTAACTTACTCATGACAAAAAGTTGGAATTACATCTTAGAAAGTGGTAGGGCTCCCTTGGGCAAAAATCTCACTTGAGGGGCATAGAGGGTCAGGAAGATGGCAGCTCCTCTGGGTGATCATAGAAGGAGCTAAATTCAAAACAGTTGTAGTTTAGCAAAAAAAAAAGATAAATTCATTGTGACAGTTTATTGTTTGGAGTTTATGAAATGGGGAGAGGAGGAGACCAAGAGAACTAGGGGAAGGATAAGAGCAGCTTTTATAGTACTTACCCATACCTTTTTCCCCCCACTATGCACATATGCTGTGACTGTAATTTCATCTTCAAGTTTGGGTAACACAAGTCTTAAGTATCACTGCCAGGGTTGCTGCTCTCACCAAAATCCTGATCAGGAATTAGAAACTTGTGCAGGAATGAGCACACATTCCTCCTTTAGTACTCTCAACTCTTTTAAAGGAACCTGTATTAAATGCAAACTTAACATTTCCATATACTAATACAAGGCATAAAAAAAGAATTTATGTTGCTGCCTATGTTGTTTGCACTGCTCTGTTCCAGTAAAGGTGTCAATATCAGGAGTATACATAACTAGAATCCCTTTCCTGATGTGGCAGTTATTAGCATAGGTATAGGCCCACACAGGCAGAAAGAGGAAGTGATTCTTCAAAATACAGTGGCTGATCCTACATTTTAATGCTTCCTACTATATATATACTTGTTTTTATTACAGCATAACGTACTTTTCCATGGTAAAATAAATAGAAATAGAGCATATGCATATGTATTTATCACATTTGTGGCTGATATACTTCTGCTGAAAAATAGATACAGAAATAGGACTATGAATACTGGGTCAATGTGACAACTAAATTTAGAAGGAGAAAGCAAGCTGCTATTTGGGACCAACCTTTGTACAAGGATTTTCTTCATAAGGTTGTAAGGATAAATCTGAAACAACTCCACAGAATTTATTAAGGTGAAAAACAAATATAAAATTGAGGCAAATAAAGCCCTAATTCTGAGTGAGTACTCTCCAGTTTGGGAGAGAATTTTGAAGACTTCAATTTAGGCCTGATTCTCATCAGAATACATGTTCAGATATAGCTGTTTATAGTTGAAATCCAAGCCCAGGAATAAAAACAGTGTGTGACCTGATTTTATATGAATTCATTAATTATATCTGTAGTTATAAAAAAATTGGAAATAGTCTACATATTGAGGAAAACAACCATTATTCAAATCCCACTTTAATGTAGTTTTTGCCAATTTGCCTTCCATAACAGATGTTACTTCTCTTGACAGTTTATTGTGGCCAAACCATTTATTTCTAGCCAGAAAATTGAATAAATGATAAAACCAAAAGGGAGGAAGATGCTTGTTTTTTGTCAGTGCAAAGGCTTATTGTTTGTCTGAGGTGATGCTGGTTGCACAGGAGGTTGAATGTCTACCAATGTGTGTGTGCAGACATGCACTTGCCTTGTTCTTCACACGCATTCATTATCTTAGGACTTGTTTGTTTACATTTTTTGCTCTTCTAGTTTATTTATTTTTTTGTCTCCTCAAAAGTCTATTTTCTCTCTGTCTTTTCTGTTCTGTTCCAGGGGAATCCTTTTGGGCAGTTTGGAACATTTTGTCTGTGTTTAATCTGATGACCCTTTCTATCCTCCTGCGTTCACAGGCAGCTTTACATCTCATTTCTCAGCCCTTCTATATGCTGTCCAACTTCTTTTGTAGTCTGAAGGGAGCACCCTTTTCTAGAAGGTAGAATGCTTTGAAACCTGAAGTCCTACTTTTGGGAGATACTTATCAGACTCTTCCACTCACCATCAAAATACCTAATAAAAACATGCTACTTAAGCCAGCATTATAGGCTGCTGAAGGTAGCATAGAAGAGAGAGAATATGGTTTACTAGTTTATATTTTCTCTTCTCAGACTCTAAACAGGTAATTACACTGATTCATTTGTGACACCAGCAAGAATTTTAGCATGGTATAATACTTTGTGGAAGTAAGAAAAATTGACACATAATATTGTGTGTTACTGGGGTATAAAGTTACCACAACCAACCACAGACTTACTTACCATAAGCACTTACTTTTAGTGGATAATAGTTGCACAAAACAGAAGTGATAAAGCCTAAAACAATGTTCCTGAGGGAGTCTTATTGCTACACCATGTGTGCCCAATTTCCCTGTGTTGTTGAAAGAGCAACTGATCTAGATGTATTTCAATTTTAATTCAGGAAAACAATCCATGACCTTTGAGTACAAACTGTCCTCAGAAAGCTTGCCCTCTCTGAGCCAATAGCCTGTCTACCTTTCAGTCTTCTCCAGTGTCCTTTTCACAGGTTTAACAGCCTCACACCTACAAGAAGTGTGCTGAGGCTGAAAACGTAAAAAGTAAGACGTTATTCATACGTTAGTAATACTTTTCAGATTCCCTTTGTTACAGTTACTTTCACAACATGACTGAAGACACATGCTGCTAAGAATAAACTTGATACTTGTACTGCATTATAATAAAATTGAACATAATTTTCCACAGAAAGACAGAGTAAAAAGTAACATATTTTCTTTACCAATGGCATAGCAAATTACCAGCTGTTCAGTGCGCCCCAGCTCTACACTGCTGTGTTACATGGGAAGGAGGCAAAGGTTTCATGTACTTTGAAACCTTTAATTTCTCTAAGAAGCCCATTTTGCATTATTTGTAATTTCACACATTTCATGGCTTGTCACAACCTTAACTGCATTTGAATGCAGTTTCTGTGTGTGTTAAATATAACCTTTTAAAATAAGTGACATTTCCCATATTTTACCCAGCGACAAATTGCAATTGTCAAAGTAAGGATCTTAAAAGGATTAAACGACATGCATGGTAGGCTGGTGAAAGCAGGTATCTTGGTGTTTCAGTTCTTCTAAGGAGTTTAAGCAATAAGAGTCCATGTGCAAGATGTCAGCAAAGACACCACAGGATGTCACGTAATGGACATTGTGTTATTCCTCTTTGTGGCAGTTCCTAAAAGTTGGAGTCATGATAGTCATCATTTGGGTTCAGTGTGTCTTGGGTACTGTGTGAGAAGACAGAAAAAGGTTTGTCATCAAAGCCAGTCTTACTCTGATTCCCTCCCCCCCCCCCCCCCCCCCCCATCACTCCCCCCCCCCCCCCCCCGAGTAGTATAAATAAGAACAAATTCTGCTGCCAATGGTGCAAATAGTTTTTCTTGATTTCACTCTATAAGCACAGAGCGTATAAAGTCAACTCTTTTTTTATCAGGTCTTAGAAGCATTTAACCTGTCTTATTCTATTCTACAGCTGTGCATGCAAGGAACCACCAAAACCCAAATATCCTTACGATATTATAGTTTGGGATCTAAGTTTTTCTGTCAGTACGCCAAGGCAACAGATTTAACTTTCTTGGCATGGGAAAGACCAAGGGAAAAGTTTGTTTGAAATTTGTTAGTAAAAAAGTCACTGACCATAACTAATATCCTAGATTGGTGTGGGCCTACATTAAATGACAAAAAAACACCCCAGACTTGCACACAGTTCAGCTCAAAGATGATTCTAAGCAGTATAGCACATCTCTACTGCATGTTGCCTTGTCTTGTTAATGTCATCCTGAAAGCGTTCCAGGCAAATCTGTTCAGAAGAAGAGCACAGTATGTACTGATCTCTTTAATCTAAACAAGATAGGATGCTTTTTACAGGTATGCAGTTTATAAGGCATGAAACATATGCTGAATGAGAAAAACAAAAGAAATCGTGATCATGTAGCAGTTAAGAATCTGAATAAACAAGGATGCTGTGGACAAAAGTCTTTCAACACTTCAACGATCACAAAGAGCGCAAATTAAGCCTACATTTTCAAAAGGCTTTATTACAGTATTTGATGACTTTTTTTTTACTGTGAATGCCATTATTTTATATTCACTATAAGTGCTATTTAGGGGTATATGAGATATTCAGTGTAGCTCACGTAGATAACAAACAAGTCTTAATGAATTAGTAAAATAATCTTAATAGACAGTGATTATAAAAAAGTATCTTGATACAAAAAAGCCAACACCCCTAACCCCCCAAACACAACATGATTTTATCAGTACATTTGCCAGCTGTTCACATGAGAATGGGCCAGGATTCATCATTTTAAAGTAACACCTAATTAACACTTTTTTGACAGATGTAAAGCTTTTTTTCTAGTCTCGTGTGCATATAACTTTTATCTTGTATTAAACATGTTCTCTGAATCCATTTTTTACCTCTGTTTCAGTGCAGCCCAACCAGTACTTGCCATAGAGGAACAGCTGAGGATTGCCCTGATGTTCAGATGTGCAAAAGGTAGAGCAGACAGCAGCATACTGGGGACCAGAGCTGAGCCGTGAGGGTGCCATGGGGTATGTAATACATGAATGCGGGTCACAGCTGGTCACTTGCTTCTGCTGAACTAATTTAGCTCTGTGGCCTCCCGTGGTCTTAGGACAGCAGGAAGCCAAGGCCATGAGACCTTGATGCTTGCTTTCCTTTTGTTTTGCCCATTTATGGGACAGTCAGTTCTGTCTGTATACTCCTATGGCTTTTGTGCCACTTATGTTCCTGATAGGTGCCTGCAGACAGGCTGTTTGGGACAAGCCTGTGCTTCAGCCAGGCAAAGCGAAGTGAGTCAGCCTTAGCCTGCATGGCAGCACTGAGCTGTGTCTCAGCAGAGCTAGTGACGTGTCCCAGGCCTCCCACTGCAGGTAATCTTGTTCTGTAGTCAAGAGAATTTGGTACAATTCACCCACCCCCACTAACTTCCCTCTGCTGCCCCAGCTCCCTGTGCTGTGCTGACTGTCCAGGGCTGGCATTCACAGTGCCACTCAAGAACAGCTTTGCGGGGTTGGTTTGTGCTGTGCTTTGCCAGGTATTATTACACTGCCGGCACAGTCGTGCTGTTGTGTGCCTTTCTACCAAAGCCACATTTATACAACATGCACAGGGAATTATTTGTATGAGTGTCTGAGGAATTTTGCAGAGAAGTCCCATTTTACAGACTCTGACAGGAAAAAAACCCCACCCAGCAATAAGAAAAATGACAGGGAACATGAAGGAGATGGAAATTAGAGAGGCAACAGAGTGAATTGATAGGGAAGGGAGCTCTGAAATGCTGCATGGTTTTGTTTTCTGTCTCATCTGCTGTATAAACTGCAGTGCTTCCAAAAAGAAATAACACACAGCCTAGCATGCGGAATTAAGGAGAGCAACTTTTGGAAGTGGATGTGGGCCTATGCATCTTACCCCAAAAATCTAGGGATAACAGTGTAAACCACAGACATGACAAAGTGGAATGAAAAAGAGACAGACAACTAAGGATGCTCAGCAGGACAGGTTTGATATATTTAGAACAAAGTACAGTAAAAACCAAATGTGTTTGTGTGTCTGTATGCACGTACCTGAACCTACCCAACATAAAATTCCAAAAAAATTTTGACAGTCTATCCATAGGTTTAGAACCTCAAGGAAAGACTCATACTTTCCTTCTCCAGATCTGATTCTGCTTCTGTTTTCACCTGTGAAATGGGGTGTGTGAAACAAAAGTGGAGTTAACCCATCCTGTAGCAGAAGCAAGATGATGCTTCTACAGCCTGACAGCAATGGCTAAACCTGATATTAGTGAACTCTTTGGGGTGTTCTTTTCTCTCCAATTCAATGTTAAAAAAAACCAACCAACCAAACAAAAAAACGTTTTGGCCAAGCTAGAGTATGGGTTTTTATTTTAGGTTCCTGTCTTTTGTTGGCTAATAATATGCACAAGTTTAACACAAACCTGGTTGGCACGTGTGAAACCTCTTTAAAATTTGCCATGAAACTACGGAGTATTTATCTTCTTTAAAGAATTTATTTATTTTTAGGACCTCTCCCTTCTCTCCTTCTCTCCCAGTTTATGTGAATGCATGGAGAAAATTTAAAAACTGAAAACTTTATAAAGATGGGATGGCTTGCTTGACATTTCTCAACAAAATCTGAGTTCTTGGTTTCAGGCTATTTTTCTAGTGTGAACGAATTTTTATGGTAACATCATAAACCCTTGAAAATCATAGTTTATAGGGAAAAGGGTGACACAACCTTAGTTATGATATATCATGAGCTGCCATTCTAAAGAAAATTAACTCCTTCTGGGAACCTGAGATATATTGTGATGTTCATGCACCATCTGTTTGACTATATTCCAAAAAACGTGATGGTGAAACATGTACAGTCTAAGTCAGTCTAGATTAATTTACCAGCTCCATAAAATACAAAAACATACACATACCTATGCAGCTAACTAATCTATGCTTCATTTGTCAGTACAGCATATTTTGTTTAGAGGGTAGAGGACAAACGCATATGTTAATAGTAGTTAACTTTGGAATGAGAACGCTTTTCTTGGGTTATATGTTTTCCCTGGGCTATAATTCCACTTTGGTGACAAAATTTGAAATTAGTGAGTCAAACTCTCAGGAATCCTGCTGTTGGCTTAGAAATCATGACTTTTCAAAAGTGAAGACTTGGAAAACTTTTTAATTAGTCCATAGACTTTGAGGCTTTGGAGTTGTGCCTCAAAATCAAAAGAGAACAAACAGGGAAAAAAAACCTTAAAAACATAGCTATGATTTTCACAAACTAGTAGACATCCAGGGTCTGGGACTTTGAACGAGTTCTAACAATTAGTGATTATTCTGACAAACAAACATTTTCAGTGGTTAGATAATCAGGCTTTGTGTGCCCTCCAGCATCACTAGTGTGTATTGGCCACTAGCTAGAACCGTGGTATTGACCTGCTAGCCATTTTTCACCACTGCGCTTCCACCATGCACACACTGTAGATACAAGGAAATGTTATTGGTTTAGTACAGCTATCAAAAATTATTGACTAAAGAAGGACAGATCTGTTACTAGAACTGCTGGCTGAAAGAAGCAAGAAAGATCTCCCTCCCCCAGCTCTGCAGACAAGGAATGAGTGAAGCATAGGAATTTCAGTTAAAGTTAATGCCATGTTAGCTGACGCACAGGCAGCTTCAATTCTCTTTAATTAGTTCAGAGTTAAGTGACAAAGTATTTAATCAGCAAGCTAACAAGTGCAGCAGCTGATTGCTCTGTGAGTGTGCTTATGTGGGGGTGTGACTGAAAAAAGTAAATAAAATTACTTTCCTTGCTTTAAATGAAATGGGATCCCTAATTTTATTACAGCTGCAATTGGTTGAGAGGCATTGATAGAGCAATAAAAATTGATTCTATCCTATTTTATTCCTTTAACAAAGTATTTCGTTTAAGAAGATAATACTGTAACTTAACTGTTTGGCTTCTCAAGGTATGAATTTATGCCTTATTTCCGCTGTGTCTCTGTGAAGGGAATGATCCAACAGGCTTATCTTGATGTTGTACTGTGATATATAAAGCACACTTACTTATTTCTCTTTGCCACAGATCAGATTGAAGATTGAGCGCCCTTTTCTTAGAAAGATCTAGAAATCATGATCCACGTACATAAGCTTATTAACTTTCAGTATTGCAATTCATTACATCAAGGTCTTAAGATAAATACTGTGAAAACCCTCTAACTGCTGCAAGCCACTTACTGGCTTAGTAATGCAGATTACCATCAACACATCACCTTGCACTATGCTGTCTGCCTGGGTTCCTGTTGAGTAAGGTCCAGTTCATGATTTCTGTCTTAGATCCAAAGCCCTCTGTTTAGAGCCTGCAGTTGCCTGTGAGATTATCACTCTAATGCACTGAACTGAGAACATGTCAGCTGGCAGAGGATGAACACAGTCCTTTGCTGGCACCAAGCTCATAGCTCTTGCACACGTGAGCTGGAAATGGCCTGTGGACCTGTTCACTTTCAATGTTAGTAGTTCAGAGCTGAATTATTGTTGTACCTGGAGCTCCAGTCACAGAGGGAACTCCATGTAATAGGTACACATGGGCAGAAAGGCAGACTTTTTCCTAAGCAATTTCTGAAACTAAATCAGGAGGCAATGGAATTAGTTGGTGGAGCTCAGAGAAATACTGAGGTTGTATCAATTAGTATGGGAAGCAAGCAGCCTGGGAACAGTAGGAACTCAAATCAGCTTTGAAATAAATGAATCTACTGCTTTAGCAGTAGCTAACTACTTAACCTAATCAAAAACTTCCTTTGTGAGTCTCCACAGAAGGAGAGAGAAGACTTTTCAATTAATTCATAAAAAATATGACTCACAAATGCAAAAGTGACCCTTCCTAGCTGAGTAGCAAAAATCCCAAAAATACATTGAGATTTTTGTCATCGCTTTCAAAAAGACCACAATTTCAGTCATAAGCAATAACTTACCACAGGGGACATCCCAGAAACACAGTTTGAGATCAGCAATGGAGGCTGAAAAAAACTCAGATGTCAGGGATGAAGTAGCTCAGATACTGGTTTATAGTATAAATGGCTGGTTTATGGAGGGGAGTGGTGCAGAGCTCACTACCATACAGCCCTCAGAGTGGTGGAGGAGCACATCTCCATAGGTCTTCTTCCTAACTGTCCACATAAGTCCATGGCTGAGGCAGTGGAAGTCATCAAAGACCTGTAGTGTTGTCTCTGCTCTTGAGCAACAGCCACACTCCTGGGAACTTTGTTTTTAATTTACGATAGAGTGCTGGGAGAAGTTAGCTTGAGAAGACAGACATGGAAAACAGACCATTGAATATGAAGCTGACAGGTTTTATTTAGAAAGCCAGCATATGCACTGGCTGCATTCATATCTGCAGTGTTCCCCAGCTTGACAGGCAATCTAGGGTATGGTATATATTAAAGTGAACTAGTTTTGGATCCAGGTTTTAGTTCCCTTCATACAATATCTATAACACTGAACATTTTTAGGACAAGTAATGGTTTTGTTTTTCAATAAAGGCTAGAGATTCAGTTTCTCTCATGGCTTTTTTTTTTAACAGCTCAGTGAAAGAAAAAATGTGTTTTAGCATAAGTCTGGCTGTCTAGTTAGGCAAGTTTACTTGCTTTTTTCCCAAGCAAGTAAAATACCATCACAGTTGATCATAAAGCCCTGCCTGAAGAGACTGTAGGAATGCAGGACAAAGTTTTTTATGGTTTTAATTTAATTGCAGAAATAGTAACCAGCAAGTAGAATGCTCTATGTAGCTACATAAACAATATTCTCATATTCAGAATTTCTTGGAATTTCTCAGTGACCTTAGTTGATACTGCAAGTTTTCTCAGGCATCTCCTCTGAGATTACAGTGTTAACACCCTGTTAACAGGAACTAATGTTGAGTTATGTCACCTCAGTCACAAACATGTGTCAGAGGCAAGGTGTTGCTAGATTTGTATAATAAATAGTACCAGCTAAAGGGTAAGACCATGAAAGTGAGGAACTGATTTAACTTGATTTGAATCAATATTCTGTGAAAGGTATATGTAAAGCATTCTGTTTACAGAATCCTTCTCTAAAGATAAGAATAGCCATAAATGCTGCACTTAAAAAAAACTTCTCTCAGTTATTAAAGAGGTGGTTCCCACACAGGTCTTCTCTTGTGTGCAGAGGTGTTGCTAAAGACCTCTATTAGATGATAACTTGACCTGGTGCATAAATACACATGCAAAATCCCATTACACACTGAGTACACCACCAATGTGCTGCTGCTTCATTACCCTGGAACCAGGTAACCGGCTACTTCAGGCCCTTGCATAGGAAACTGGGACAGATGCTGAAAGCAGCTGAGCAGGTCTGTAGGTTCATTTAAATTGGAACTGGTGGTTAAACATTATTAACTTTTTAGAGTTAATGAGATGACTTTTGTAAAGTCGCAAACAGACAAGCCTTCTGCAATTTTAAACTCAGAGCTGGCTAAAAATCAAAGAAAAGTAAATGGAAGTTAGTTAAAATTTTATGATGCAAGTTACATCAGTTTAGGTGTTTCCTGTTATACTCTCTAATACTTTCTTTCTTTGACTCAAACATAATTTTTGATACATGCCATGATTTTTACATCTCTCTTACAGATTTTCATTATATTGATTCAGTGAGTGCAAGCAGGAAAAGACAGAAAATAAGAATATGACAAAAATGGGCTATTAGGATTTTCCTCAAAATAGGGGCTTAATGTATGAGTACTCTAACATGGAAATAATCCCAGATGGTAAAGGCTTTTTAGCCTATCAGATGACAAGACCCAAATTCTGGCAGCTGACTGACTCACCTGGTCTTTATCAATCTGCAGATGGGGATGACTTTGCAGTAGCCAGTCAGGCTACTCCTTAAGTGATATCAGGGAACCCTTCAGGTAATTGTTGCTAAGTAAGAGGTTTTAAGAATAGGTATTACAAAACAAAGTATGCAAAAATAGTAATGGGGTTATGTAGTTCCTGGAATTGTGAACTTTTAACTTCTGGATGTAGCTATGAAGCCTGAACAGATGGAGGAGTTAGTTACAGAAAGCTGATTGTTTATTGACTGGTAAGTGAAACGAATTTGTAACTTTAATCCAAGCCTCTCAAATGTGTGTTCAGATAATAAATCCTGCAGCTCTTACTACTTGTGTTTTGGTAATCTTAAAAGAAAGTTACCTGAAGTTGTAGTTTCAGATTGAGGCTGGAATACAGAAAATAAGGGGCAATGATGACACTGTCAAGAAGGTTTCTGCTTTAATTTGTCCACTAGGTGCCATTTCTGTGTGTGGTTAAAGATTGCTCATAATAAGACAAAAGTATTGACTTTCTACGGAGGAGCATCCTACTGCATGGTCTGAAAGGTCTTATTTAAATGAGCATTTAGGTGTAAGCGGAATTATTCCTGGCAGGAGAGCAGAGTTTCTGGAGAACCCTGGACTAGGAGAGAACATGTTAATAGTGCTTTGTCTTGGTGCAGTATAAATAGTCTATTTCTTTTCTGTGGCCTGACTAATTTCTGGCTGTACTAGCCATGCAGATGCATAGCATCTTGGTGGTTTTGTGACACTCCCTGCCATGCAAGCCTCCAAGCTGATTTCTGTTGAGAACTGAGTACAGCAACACAACAAACATAGATGCAAACAGAAGTGAGAAGTACAAATGGGAATTACAATTTTGGAGTGATCCTTTCCTTGATTTTTAAGGCTTTTACTGTACTGCATTGGAATACCACTGGTATGTAGGAATATTTTTAATATATACTCATTTTTACTTGGTTAAGACAAAATATTTAAGTATCATGTTAGTCTGCGTGCATGGACAAAAGAGAGTAAACAGAAGGGGGGCAAGGACAGGGAAAGGGGAGAAAAAAGAATCTCCAAGGCAGCTGAGGAGCTTTCCAAAGAACAAATAGTATCATCTACTTTGTGGCTAAACAGATTAGCTTTCTTATAATCTCATCTTGGCTGATGAACTTTGTGATCTTCTTCTGAAAGAGCCCTCTATGGCTGTTCTATTTCATTCTTTAAGAAGATTAAGTGGGTAATCCTGAAGCTCCACAAAACCACCTGTTTTTTGGGCTCCTGTGTAATATGGCAATCCTTTGACAGTTCAGTAGTAGGATTGTGAATAGGCTTACTTATTTGTGTACCTGCTGATTTCCAGTTGGCATGCACTGCATGGCACAGTGTGCTAGATTGCATAAGTAGTTGATCCTTAAGTAAACTGCGCCCAATCAACCTACACTCTCTCCTGCTTTCCCCTCCTAAGGGACATTTCCTGTCTACAGGAAGACTGCTTTGGTTGCTATAATGGTGTTTGCAGAGAGTGTCTCTTTACCATCAGGCTGTTCCAGGGTTTAAAATGAACCAGGTGTTGGTGAATACACCCAATTCGTCAGGATGCCTAGAACAGAAATCCCTATTAAAAAAAAAACAAACAACAAAAACCAAAACCAAACTCAAAACAAAACAACAAAACAAGCAAATAGAAAAACCTCAACAACAAGAAAAGAAAAACCAACCAAACAAAAAAGGTAAATGCATTGGAAAGGGGAAGAGAAAGAGGTAAACCCAGGAAAACCAGTCATCTTTAGACAGTCATGCCAGAACTGGGTCAAAATCCTTGTTCTACATCATCTGCTGGGACACAATGGCAGATGTTCAGGCTGGGATGTATTCCTGTAAACCACACAGTCTGACCATCCTACTCAAATGTCAATCACTGTGAGAGCAATTCCTAAATTTAAACCCACAACCTTCACTCCAGAGGAATGCAGAAACTCTTTTTTTTTTTTTTTTTTTTTTTTTTCCCTGAGCAGTTCAGAATCTTGCAGTTGTAGCACTTATTTGTAAGATGCAAGTTAAATATTCTGGATTTCCTGCTTTTCTGCTCTGCCAATGTTAATGCCACAATCCAACAATATGTTAAGCCTATACTTAATTCTAAGCATCTTAATGATCTGATGGTAGTAGCCAGTAGTGTGGCTGTTTGTCTGCTTTGATTTAAAGACTTCCTTAAATGCATTGCTGACTTCAGCCTTCTCTACCACAGGTTAATACATTATGATTAAAAATGAATAAGTTCAGTTCTATCGTCATCCACAAAACTGTCTCTGTCAATCCACTAATTTAAGGTTCTTCTCATCAGTACATTTATTTTTCCATTTCTCCCCCTTAATGTGGGGAGATGGGAGGGAATAACTTTGAAGTTGTAGATCTTATTATAAATGGTAGAGGTATTTCAGTCAAAGGACTTATATTAAGAATGTCTTACACTTCTGCAACATTTTTCCAGCATGGGGGGGGAATACATCCTGAGAGTAATACTTGCACTCAACTCGTGTCTTGCCTTTGAGCCGTGATGGCATGTAGAGCTACAGCTATTTGCTGCAGTTTGATTACAAACACAAGATTTTCTGAGCTGTGAGTGCCAAGGAAATCACACATCAACTTGTCAGTGCTTTTGACTGTGAAAGTATGATTGCTTATTAAAAAAAATTTGTAAACATATGGCCATTGTGTTTGATTAATCTGTTCCTTCACATTCCCTGGCAAGGAATGAAGGGGTCAACAGACTTGAGCACAGGTAAGTCACTTCTGGTTGCCCTTCAATCTGATCTCTGGTAATCACTGTTAATGTTGTGTGCAGCTTAATTGAATGTTTTGTATTGCAAAATGGGTCAGTATGATTAGCACTTATCATGCTAGAAATGGCACAGTAGAAAAAGAATCGTCTGGAGAATGTTTTTGACAAGGTGTCCTAAGTGGCAGAGTGAGGGACTAAAACAGAAGATTACTGTTGTGAGAATCTATTTGATCAGTGCCGCTAAAGGTAGATGGAAAATGGATTAACCATCCCATTCCTGACACTGCAGATAGGTTTCATTATAGGAGTATTCTTTCACAGAGCTCTTCTGGCTGAGGAAGCTCAAGGTAACCATATGTAGGGATATGGCTTGACCAACAGTTTATTCATCAAGGCATTGATTGTTTCTTGCCATTCAGCTTAAAGATAGTTTATTGAGTAAAAGAGAAGTGTCTAATTAAAATTCCTTTTTGCGGTGTTATTCCCCTAGAAAGGCATGAAACCAACAGTTGAGATAGCAGGAGAGTGTAGAAATTCTGTTTTCCAGGATTTCAAAGTACCTGTTTTGCATGATCAATTGAGAAATTGGGGTTTTGTCCTTCAATGTAGTTACCTAGATGTAGCTGCTCTGTGAAGCCTCAAGGCAGGCACATGCTGCTGCTTTCTTTCTGGGTTTTGGCTTTGTTTTTTCTAATGACGTCTTGGCCAGGGCACAGCAGTGATAAACCTGACCTTCTCTCAAGATAAAGGGTAAACAGGGAATTTGATCTGGTTTTGGTTGAGGAGGGAAATTTGAATTGTTGATGGCTCCTTCCCCAGAAATTCACCCATAAACTTAAGAGTTGAAGGGAGCTTAGCTGTAATAGCTGTCTGAAGGGTATAGTCTGTGATATAGGAAGACCACTATTTGTCTTGTAGCAGTTGAGTGAACAGCAGCATTTGTGAAATATTAATAAAGACTGAAAATTCTCCCACTCCAAGCCTGCATGCTAAAGCTCAGCCTTGTTGTGGCTGCTCCCATTGTGCACTGAACTGCTACTAATTTTGTGTCCAACATTCTCTGTAAAGCCAAGATTCTCTGTATTGTGGATGTCTCTTCCTGTGTTACTCAAAGAATTACAGTAACCATTTCCCATCCTTCCTTACTCCCAAAGTAAGTGTTACAATAACTAGGCTGTCACAGGGTAGTAAAATCCCACGTGTTTTGTATTGAGAGCTCTTTAAAAGCATAAATTAGTACTGAGTAAGCACAACTTCTTATCCTTTATTAGTCTGTGTTGCTCACCTTGTAATCTCCTTTAAGTTAGTAAATAAAACCTCCTCCTAGCAAGAACTCTAAATTTAATCTTGAAGAATTGCACAACAGTTGAGTGGCATTATATTCCAAAGTATAGAGATACAGCTGACACCCTCACAGGATAAAAAGCTGCTGCATATGTAAAGAGAACTGAAGAAAAAACTTGACTTTTTCCCCATGAATTACTAATTTCTACTCTTTAGCTGGCAATGGCCATATTTTTCATTGCAATGAAATATAAGGATACAGACCTATGAGAGCAAAAGTGACTAAATGTATGTAATACAGGTATTTGATTAGTCCAGATGACAAAAGGATCAAATGGGACTTCTTGTAGGTCAGTATAAAAGGAATTATCAATATTGTGATCATTAATTCTGATTTTTAGACAAAGTACTCGGATGTCAACCAATTTTTCTTCATGCCTAGGTATGTCTAGAAGTTGGTTGTAGATTCCTTGAAGAATATGAGAAATAAGGGGGAAAGAAGAGCTTGAGACAGTGAGAAAAGTCACCTCTTACAGACACAAGGCCTGGGCAGATGGAAAAAATAAGCTACCAGTTACTTTAGTTCTCACTGAAGTATTTGGCTGTGGAGAATTTTTACTTTTTAGCGGGATAGTTTCTAAATTTTTGTCGTAATACTTTCATGAGGATTAAAGCTGACCACAAAGTGCAATCCTCCTAGCTGTCTTGGGGCTCTGGTACAAAGCAGCAGATAGAGCTTGGGCTCTGGTACAAAACATGGGTAGGCAATGCTGTGCACATACCTCCTGTCGAGTCTTCTTTTCCCTGAAGAAGATGTAGATATCCTCCATTGGAGGGTAAGTCATCTGGAGTTATCAGAGTATCTAGAAGTACTTGCCTTTAATTTACTACTTTTTAATGGAAGATGGACTTCAGTGACAAATGTGGCAAACGAATTATTTCACTACATTTGGGAACAATGGGAATAATCCTGTGGTGTGATTTATTATCTGCTATTGAAAGCAATTTTGGTTTAATTAGAATTCATAGTAAATATGTAATTAAAAAGTTCTCAAAATATATGGGTTAAAAATGTCAGACAGTATTGGTTAATAACAGCTTCATTTGTCTACTTCTGTAGTTGGAGTTGCATGGCAGGGCACAATCACATGTATGGTTCAGTGATTTATAGAACTGAGAGCAGACATTAATGAGAAAAAGATTTTAAAACAGAGACTTCTATTATATAATTTATGTTATGCCCATAAAAGTAAAAAAAAAAAAAAAGAGAGAAAAAAGACTGAACAGATAGTTTCTAGGTCTGAACTTGGAAGTGTCCAAGCTTATACCCTTACGAACATTAGAGTTATAGAAGAAAAGTCAACAATAAATCTGGAGGAAAGCTATATCTTGGTAAGTAGCACTTCAAAATTGGTATTAATTCTAAAAGCTAATGTCAAACTTGCATTTTCCCTCCCTTCCTTAACTAATGAGGAGTTTGGTCTTCAGCTAGTATTTGGTTTCTTTTGTGTTTTGAATGAACGAATAGACTTGCATAGACTACAGAGGTATTTGTCAGGAGCGTATGTTAATTAATACAACACAGGCAGTAAAGTGAAGTTTTTAATAAATAATTTATCTAAGGTATTTTTGTGGTAGTGAAGGCAATGCCCAGCTCTGACTGGTACAAATCAGAGCAGCAATGTTGATATTGAAAGAATAGATCTGACTTGCATTTGTTGCAGAGGTAATACAGCCCATGATCTGAGTTGTAGCATTAGTTCTCTCTCCTGTCTAGTAGCTGGATGGAACAGCAGTGTAGAAACATGGGCACTGGCAAGCTGGTACCCAGCACTGCACAGAGGTGTGAAACAACTGCAGAGGGAACACTGCTGCTTGCTTGTTCCAAGTTATGTGGACCTTCTGCCATGCCTGTCTGTTCAGAGTGAGCTGGGTATGAACCACACCAGATGTCTGTGCTGCCATCAGCAGCTGTGTCTATCAAAAAGCCCTGCTTATGTTTCTGAGCTGGAAAAAGTTTTGCAAAGGAGTAGAAGTAAAATTATAAACAACACTTCTAGTAAACAAAGTTGGTTACTAGAAGTAGTAGACAAGATTCCACACAAGCAGAATCTTGCAGGAGAATCAAGTGATTTACTGTCTAGATACTTTCATGTAAAAAGTGATACCAAATTCTTTAATCTCAGTTTACCAAGGCATGTAATGCTATGTATGTTTTTTTGCTGGCTGACATCTTGTAACTGACTCAGTAATACTGTATCATTACCAGATAACTGTTCATAAGAGTATTGCAGGGGACACTCTGCATTTAATGTAGTTTACATAAGTAATGCTGCAAATTGTAGCCACTAGCTCAAAGCAGAACCAACTTTGGGTCCCTTTCCAAGAGGGACTTGAATGATAGTAGGTAAATACTTATGCATTACAAGAAAGCAAAAAGCTTCTACCATACCTTCTCCCAAATTCTACAAAAACAAACTGAAAAAAGAAGATCTGTGTTCAAGGACTGGTTGACTGGTGGTTTAATTGGAAAGGAATAGGAGAGGGGTGGTTTTGCCTCTTTTTAATTGCTTGTAACAGCAATATTGAGTAGGAAGCATCTGAGAAACTGTAGTAAACCTCTTCCAAAACCACAAATAGGACAGACTTATAAACATAGCTTCTACCTGTGGCTTTGTGGTAGGAGTCAGTGTAATTGCTGGAAAGCCTGTAGGGTGGATGGATTTCTGTTTGTTTTAATGCTTCCTTTCACTAGAAACTCTTAGTAGGAAGATTACTTTTGGTCTACTTGCATATACTGATGAATATTGCCTCACCACCTGGGAAAGACATTGCCTTCCTTCCCAGGTAAATTCTCTGGGGGGGTTACAGCTGAGGAGAGAAACGTACGAAGTCTTTTGCCCAGCCCAGGAGCTTGAGCCAGTTTGGAGGTCAGTGCTGACTGCTGTGCAGTGTAGCACGCTGAATGGCTGCCCATCAGCTGGTAAAACCATTGCTTTGTTCAGATATCCAAAAATATACTACGTTTTATTTTGGCACTGTATTTCTGAGGCAAGTAGTTAGGAAAGCTATTGTGAGGAAGAGCAATAGGATTCACAAGTATAACCTCTAAATTTTCTGAACTTCGGGAGCTATTTCAGCCATGGGGACTATTTTAGGTGGCATAAAACCCAGCGTGATTCCTGTATATAATGTAGAATGGGTGGCCTTTTACAAGGACTGCTTGTAGAAATAGTGTTATCAATATACCTGTTAATTCACATACATGCTGAATGACAAGTTATGCTAATTATAAAGCAATTTATCTTTCTTATTTAGAAATCCTAATTCCTGAGCAATAGTGAGTCTTAGAGGAAAATATAGTTGAGTGTGCTTAATGAAATTTTCTATTCTTTAAAATGTTGTTCTGTTATGTAAAAGAAAAACTACTTTATTCCTGTTTTCATGAAATGAATCCCATTTCCCCCACACTTTGGGATGATCAGTTCTTAAATGGAGCCTATAAGAAAGATGGGAGAGACATTTTAGCAGGGCCTGTTGCGATAGGATGAGGGGTGATGGTTTTAAACTGCAAGAGGGGAGATTAAGGCTGGTTGCCCAGAGCGGTGGTAGACTCAGCATTCCTTGAGACATTTGAGGCCAGGCTGGATGTGGTTTTGGGCAACCTGATCTAGTTGAAAATATCCCTGCTTATTGAAGGGGAGTTGCACTAGATGGGCTTTGAAGGCCCCTTCAACTGAAACTATTATTTTGTGATCTAATGCTGCAGCAGAATGGGGTGTGGGAGCTTTGAGCAGCCATGTTATTCAAGCATTGCTGTCAGGCTTGAATGGCCATTGCGGATTAATTGTTTTTCATAGCTTGCATCCTTGTAAGTACTTTGCATATCACCATGAACTTGAACTGAAGAAAACTTGGTGATAGTTCTGTGGAAAACTGGCAGTAGGTAGGTTTGGGTGGGCTTGCTCTGCAAATAAGACATGAGGACAGCTGGGGAAGCAGAGCCTGCTCTTACTTTGCCCTTCCCCATAGCAGACACAGCAGAACTACAGTGTTTCACGGGCTGGGATCTGCTTTTTTGCTGTTCCATATACAGCATGAAGCTGAGGTGGTTCCAGGAATTTGTGCGCTGACAGGTAGAAGCATCTGTAGCTCCTACTGGATTTTCCTGGCCTGTTGCCCTTGCCCTCTTTCCCAAGGGCTCCTTCGCTGTGTGCTGATAGTATGAGCTGCATAAAAGAGGGAAAGTCTGCAGCTACTCCAGTCACTGCCACTATGAAGGGTTGATAGATGCCATTATGGTTGTCAGCAGATGACCTTCTGTTGCATGCCTGATGGGCTCCAGAGCAGATCATATCTCTTAAAAGATGAGGAAGAAAGGATATGGCCAGCCACCCGCCAGCAGCTGGGCTAAATTAAACATTGTGCAATATAGGTCTACTGCTTTCTGCTGGGAATAGAAAAAAACAGTAAGCAAGAGAACAAGATGGTGGCTACTTTTAGCATTAGCAGCAGCTTGTAGCAGAGGATAGATTTTCCCTAGAGACTGCAGCACATGATCTACTGCTGTGGGATGTGTGCTGAGCAGCCAGAGATTGCCACTTGGGGAACAGGTATTAAGTATTTTTGCCTAATTCTGTGGAAGCCCTATTGGAAACTAGACTAGGAATTCTACTGCCTGGTATGTAAATTATATGTTAAGTAGTCAAAATGTTCAGTCCAAAAAAAACCCAACCCTTAGACGACTGGAATGCAGAGCAGAATATTCAGGTAAAAATAATTTATGATAGTAATTATGGTAGAAACTAACTTGTCAGCAGCTAGTTGTTTAAATTCCTTCTTCCCCTCTCCAGGCTTCTGAAACCTGCAGGGAAATCACTGTAAGAAATACCCCTTCTGCCTGCTATGTTCATCAGAAATAGGATGCTGTATGCGAACACTTAACTGTGTAACGAAAAAAGGATCTCATTTGCAATGATCTGGAGCTTCAAGAGGTCAACCAATGTTCTGATAACTAAGCTTAATCTTTACTGGCAACATCTAATATTAATTACTAATGCTCACACCTTTTACCATCAAAATCTGAACATTTTTGCACATAATTATGAGTCATCTAATGGCTCAACAGCTTTAATTTTTTTTTCATGATGTGTATTTCATTTTGCTTAACCATGAGAGAACTAGACTTCTATTTATTATGGGCAGAGGTGATTCAGAATAAATCCTGACAGTCTGAGTTACTACTGAGCTTTTGTTTTTAATGGAAACACAGTGTGAAAGCTCTTGCTCTGCTTCCTGTGCTCTTACAATAGGAGAGCTGATATCGCCACTAGTGGAAGCAACTGCATGGCGAGGTGGGTCAGGCATGTGTTGCTTAGCTCTTTTTGCACCAGGAACCCTTCATCATCAGGGGATTAGTACCAGAACCCTCACAGCACATCGTTTTTTAGAGTACAGCCTTGGCCTGACTGCCTTTCAACAGATAAGCTAAGAGCAGCTCCAATGGGCAGTATTAGCTGTTCTGGTAAGTGTGCAAGGCGGATGGTATTACTGGCTTTACACCAGGAGTTTCTGCAGACAGGATATAGTGAATAGATGATCTGACGTCCTTTCCCCCACCCATCTGCTGATATTTCCAGGCAAGCTGAAGTCTGTATGATAGATGCAGATGATGCATTCAGAAAACAAGTGTGGTTTGGTTGAGCTCTTCCTCATTGCCACAACAACTTCAAAGAGCTGCCCTTGAGGTCTGGTGTTTGCTGGACTTTAGGTAAAAAGCTGAGCCTTGTGGGACAAGCATAGGTGCTGAACGGGATAATGTATTTATTGCCACAAAACTGGAAAGTGGTCACCAACTCATTTTACATAGGCTACTGGACAGACACCAACTGGATGGAATAGTGTGAACTTGATGTGGGATCTAAGAAAAATCCCAAACCAGTTTGAAGCCATTGAGAAACAAGGCATAAATTAAATGCTGACTGCTGAAGGAGCCTAGTGGAGAACAGTGCAAGGCTATAATTCCTTATAGGAGAACAGTTGTTGCAGCAGAGCTTGGAGATGGCAGGGAGACGCTCAGCAGCTGGGAGAGCGTGGAAAGTATACACAGTCAGTCCTTGATAGGGTTGTGACTTTTAAATACTAACTGCTGGCGTTGCTTGCTTGTCTGTCTTGTTTTTATCACTTTGACTCGACATAAAGAGTAGCTTAATAACTACTTGCATATAGATAGTCCCTTGAAGCTGAAGTATATGAGGCTGGAGAATCTGTGAAAAATTCTGGACTCCTGAATGCAGAGATGGCTCTGTCCTCGAGTGTTGAAGCTTGGTGTCTACTCCACTGTAGCTACTCATTCCTGCCCTCAGTGCCAAGGGCAAGGTTTCTCCTCCCCTGTTCTCTGACACTTTTCAATCTTTAAGATAGTTTTGTAAAACATGGATGTTATAGGAGTCATGTCTGAGCTGTCTAGAGCTCAGACTCCTGTGCAAGGAGACTGCTTGACAGGGGGAGAAACTTTGTTGTTTTTACCACTGCAATAGCATAAGTGTGCAGGAAATGGTCTGATAGTTAAAGCAGATGGCTTCTCAGCAAAAGCCTTCTGTGGCTTGTATTCCCTGTATTTTGGTGGGGTTTTTTTCCTGAGTGAGACAAACCAGCTTTCCCGATGTGACAGCTTCGTTGCTGTGCCTTGTGGAAGCATGCTGCCACTTACACTAATTTTACCTTGTAAAAACCTAAGTATGAGAGCATACTGGCAAAGCAAAAAAAGTCAGCATTGTTATGGTTTGAGAGGCTTTTTTTTTTTTTTTTGGACGTAAGTAGTTGCCGATAGAAGGAAGTAATTTATAAAACTGCAAAGAATAATAACAACACTGAAATAAATATAGACATGTTCCCGCTTCTCCTGATTTTTACATATACACACCGTGAACCAATGCAGTTGCTAAAAAACTCCCCAAAAGTGCTGTTCTACATCTATGGGGTTTGTAAATGACAACAGTAACAAACTTTTTCCAGAAGACTGCACCGACAGGGTCTAGTCTGAAATCAAGGTGCATGGAAATAAATGTAGAGCACTAGGAAAGGCCAGAGACTGCTGTTAGCAGCAGGTTGGCCTTCTGAGGGAGGGGGACAGGGTGGATGACGATGGTGGCAAGGAGGTGGTGACACATCTGACCTTGGTCTGTGCAGGCCAAGGGAAGGAGGGACAATTCTGCCTTTCCTCTGAAGGCAGTGTAATGCAGGAGCATACTGATTCACACTGTCTTTTCTAAGTGCTATTTCACAAATCTGTGTAAATTGAAGATGAAAATAGATAATTGGTTTCTTTTAGGCTATACTGACTTCCATTGAATATATCTGAAGGCTTCAGATTAGTGGACATTGAAGTCTGTCTTCCTACAGTGCCAGAGAGTGCCTGTTTTTGCTGGGAAGGATTCACAATGGTACCTGATTAGATTTATGTTTTGTCCTTAGAGTTCTCGTTTTGGAGTGATTTGAGGTCCCAGAAGGTGAAAATACAGAGACTAAACCTAGTATTTATAATCATTCATGATCATTCAGAAATAATCTCTGGAAATGGTTTCATTAATTATCTGCCTTCACCACACTGATTTTTGGGGTAGAATAAGAATTCTGAAATTACTCTTCATCATTCACATTTAAACGCTATGTGACTGAACTCATTCATTTTAATTTCGTATGTTTGCACAGTCTCTTGGGTAGGAGTTTAAGGTGCAGTCTAATCTGCTCTGTTGGGGATATATAGAAACCAAAGACAATGAAGTTAATGGGGTCAAGTCTTTTTCATTCTTAAGACCATATTTGAAATCAGTTCAAGAATTTCAATGATGCCAAACAAAAATTCAGATAGAGCTGTGTGGTTCTTTTCTCCACAATATCTGCTAACTCTGCACATGGAAAGCATTCAGTATAACAGTGTGAAGAAGCTGAGCATTGGCTTCTCCATGAAGAGAACTGACTGAGAAAGGAATGAATTGCAATCTACACATTTTCAGACAGTTTAGTTTTTTTTTAAATGTCACAATGCTGGCAATAAGGACAAATAATTTGGTCCAGTGCTTTTAAGCTTTTCTGCTGCAGATGTAGTAAAGAAAGGAAAACTACATTAAATGTTATCCTTAATCTCCAGGCAAAACGTGGTCTTGTAGCCACACCTACCTGTGAAAGAAGCTATGGGGTCTAATCATTACAGGCCAGGATAAGATTTCTGGGCACCCATATTCTAACAGATTTTGTTAGGCATGTTTTATGATGCTCTAACAAGAAGGAATAATGGTGTCAAGCTGTTTATATCTGAGCTATTATATATAATTGGAAAACACCTGGAAGGCAGAAGACAACCTGTGTATTGTGAGGATCAGTTAAGTATTATTTTGAGTATTACAACTTTGAAGGGAAGAAAAATACTCTGACCTCGAAGATAATTGCATGATTTTTATAGGATTGTGTTAATAGTTGTAGTGTATCAATTACCTTAAGTAACTTTTCTATCTTAAATATGCTCAAACACCTAATAGTAAACACTTCTTCTGGAGCAGTGAATGTGTTGTACTGGTTTTGCAGCTTGATTTGTTTCCTAATCTCTCTGTTGGACTACCATGTCATTATTGATCTTTCCATATTGTTACTGGGTTTTATCAATCTTTTGTCAAATTATATTTGGTTTCCGGTAGCCTCCAAGAACTTTGGGGCCAGAAGAGCTCCTTAGGAGGAATATGGTCATCCTGAGATGGAGAACCTTGGGGTGAGACATTGCCAGTACTCATCTGTTTGTAGATCTCAAAGTGCATGTTCCCATCCGGCTGCAGGTCACCTGCCTGTCTGAGTGTTCATCAGAAACACAAGGAACAATATTAACATATCCTTCTTCTGCAGCGGGTGGATAAAAAATGGCTCGTTCCCTGGTTTGGGGTCAGGGTCACTGTTTCTCTAGGCAGCAATTGGGGCAGGCAGCCCAATGTCACTTGGTCTCACTCACGTGTCACCTGGAAGTACCTTGGCCTGGATCAAGCCCTGACTTTGAGGATGACCAATTCTCTTCCTTGTGCCCAGGGTCTGTCATTGCGCAGTAGTCAGAAGTACCCTCTGCCTGCTCACACTGAGGTTTTTTAGTCAGAACAGTACTTGCAAATGCTGTTGACATGACAATAAACTAGATAATGCCCATCACAAAGGGACAGAAACTTTTAGAAGGAAAAACCCCTGATGTATAGTGAATGCTGAATGTCAAATATTTTCTCAAATGCTTTCAGAATTAAAACCCTTTAAGTACATTTGTAATCATGTTTGACCACTCTGAATAGAGAGGTAGAAAAAAAGGGAACTGGTCCTATTTAAGATGTAAACAGTGCATTCAAGAAAATTAAGGCAGAGAGACCAAAAATGGGCATTTGAAAAAAGTCTCTATAGCACCCACATAAAAGCACATACCTCTGAGGAACTGCTTGTGCCACTCAAGTTTGGTTTGGTTTGTTTTAAACAAAAACCATTTAAATAAAGTAACAACAACCCCCTCCACTTCTGAACTCGATGATTTTTCTTAGGGCACATTGCAGTTCAGTTTCTCAAGACGCTTCCTTCAGATACGTGACCCTACTGCAGGGCTCTAAATGATAAAATGATGACATCATAATAATTTTTCTTACGTAATAAGTGGTGAAGCCATTAACACAGGGCTATGACTTAACTGCAGACCGAAGAAAACAAACAGCTGGCTTCTTAAAGAAAAAAGCTGTTATTCCAACATATATATCTTCAATAATAGCAGGGGAAATACAGAGAATTACTGTCAAAGTAAATTGTATTTTGTATGAATGCCATCTCCTTTCCAGTTTGCCCCAGCATGATAATCCTTCTTATTTAGTGGTGTTGCCCTTTTCTCTTTAGAGTCCTTTAGTGAAGTCATCTTTTATATTTCATGTATCATTACAGTGACTTAAATGATCAGGGATGTCGTAGGCCTGACACTTAATAATTGACATAAAGAGGCACCTATATTTCACACCTGCTGCAATTATAAAAATATATTTTATTAATTATAAAATGAATTTTATGCTTTGGGGAGTCAACCAGAGAGATGAGAGGCAGTTCTGTTTTGTTATCTCTGTATAATTTTCAGTGTTTATTAGATCTAACCACAAAGGACCAACGATATGGTTTTGATGCTACTCAATTCATGGCTTCCGTGCAGTTTCTAGGAAGAGTATCTGCATAGTATTGAAAACAATTGAGGAAGAAAAAAATCTCCCCAAGTGTTTTATCACAGCCTCATATCTATACTGCTGGGCAGTGCAGCCTCAGATATTTTATCTGTTCTGAAAAGAGCAGTTTGGTGAAAGATCTTACCTTTCTCCAAAAAGTTAAGCTAGAACAAACAGAGAAGAAACCCTTTCAGCCATTTAGACACCACCTAGAAAAGCACTTCAGTTTAAATTTTGGATCACTTTAAAGATGGAAAGTTTCATATGAATTAAAAAAGCTGAGTTACATTTTGCTGAGCATTGCTTTACCTTCTTCATTTCATTTGTATGTGTAATGCAGCATTACTTACAAAATGTAATCATAATTCCATTTTTAAAAATCAAATAATTGCAATTAATCTAATCTGAAACTGCATTTGTCAAAGTACTCTGTTTTAGTAGTTTATACTCTTTTCTCAGTGCAGGTTGTCATCTTTATTTTTTCTTACCAAAAATTCTACCTTGAAATAGTAATGGTATTTCAATACTCTTGGCAAGACTGGCTATAGCACAACAGTGAAATCAACTGGTTATAAGTAAATCATTTGTGTTTAAACTATAGGGCAGCAGGTTAGATAGTCTCATCTAACAAGGCTGAGAGAAGCTTTTTGTCCTTTTCTGTGTTTGGTGGAAGACAGGAACTATCTAATGTAATATAAAGGAGACTATTTCATAATATGCTCCTTTAAGCTCTTTAAGAGCTCAAAAAAGAGCTCTTAAAAGCTCTTCCTCCCTTCCAACAATTAATTGACTTCAGTGAATTATGATAAACATAGTGCAAGTGAAGACAATGACTTTCTTTTGGATGTTTTGTATCTGGAGATTTCTTGTGATCCCCTTAGATGTAAAGGAGCTAAACTGTAAGTCTGCTGAGGCTTCTCCATCTTGCAGCATGTCATAGCTCTTCATACTTGGCTTAGTACTGGCTGTCTGATTTGACATATTTGCCTCTCAATGGCACATGTAGATGGTCTCTAGCATTTAGCTGAATACCTATTGAAAAAATTAGATGGTAATTTGGTTAAGTGTAAATTTGTAACATTGTTTAAAAGTTTAAGAAATCAGTTAAAAGCTTTTAGATTAATGGTAGCTAACAGCTTGTATGTATGAATATTACAGTGCTGAGTGGCTGAATTCCAGATAAAGTGATTGATTGTGTTCTGGGGGTGCACATATGTTCCTGAGTGCATATAAATTATTTAGTCATGCAGTTTCAATAATATTATTTTCAGTTATATCTCTTCCATTTTAGGGTCTTCACTTTTCAGTCTGATTCTAGACATCCAGGACTGCCCTGTCTTGTATCACTTCCTTTGTAGTTATTCCCTTGATGGTTTTTTTTACATGTAACTGTCATAAGTCAGGGACAAAGACAATAAGAAGAATGAAAATAAAATGTATTTTGATGTCTTGATGAAAATAGCAATTTAAACAAACAGAGAAGCCCTCTTAATTTAAAGTAAATAATAGGTCTATTTTGACTTTGTTGCAACAAGGCAATTTGGCTTTTAGGGTAATGTTTCCACAGATGTTTAACAGCCACATAGGCAAAACGATTTAGATGTCTGTATTCCATTTGCTTGAATTGGAGATAGGAGTCCTTGATATATGGTGAAAGAAACTGGTCTTTAAACTGTTCATGCACTGTGTTCCTCAGGATGTAGACCTCTGTATCACTTGACATTCAGTGAAACTTGTTCTTTTGTTACAAAAATGTTTCTTGAAATTTTATTTGGAGGCAGCAAACATAACTGCATGGGCTTAGCTTCGGAAGTGTGTTGCAGCTGCTCTGGCTCTTTTGGTAGCACAGATAACCCACCTGGCATCTCTGGCTGGTACCAAGAGATCTATGCAAACACTAAGCTTCTAGAATATGGCCAGAGCCAAAGAGATTAACTGAGACTTTGCTGCATGGTGTTAAGACATCATCATGACCCACTGCAGGTTTTGACATTTAATGTAAAATAGAACAAACTATGAGGGGAGCAATTTAATACTAAGCCAGCACTAGACAGAGAATGCAGAGGTGGCATCAGTTCAGTTTTGATCCCACCCTCTGACTTAGGCAACAGCTCCTTGGCTGCAACCCACATGTAAAGAGCTGTATAACATATTGTCCTGGAAAAACAAACCAAATGTGCTAGACTCACAGCAATTGCTATGGAGTGCTCAGTTTTCCCAATGCAACCAAAAAGGCAGCAACTAGGCATGGCTTCCACCTCTCTCTGTGCCATGAACCTCACTCAGGATTTTCTGAAGCCATATTTAGAGATACAGTGTCCTTTAAGGATTTGGCCTCTGTGCTCAGGCTGTCTGGTATTTTGTGGGGAGGATGCCTGTCTCCCATAGCCCAGGCTGGTAGCATCCACTCATTTCACACACGATGCAGAGCAGCTGTCAGATAGTAACTGCTTTCATTCACCAACTCTCTCCCTCTGGTATCTGCACATTACTGTCATTTCTGCCTCTCTTCTCATGTGCAGCATTATCAGCTTCTAGATGTTCAGAGCAGATTCTGCATGCAGATCTGGAGTAGCTTTGCTATCAGAAATCAATATTTTAAATGATGTTTTCCCCAGAAGATTATTATCATTGTAAAATCAAAATATTTTGCAATTCTTGAAAGCTCAAAGAATATTCTGTGTATGAGCTGACAGGAAGCCGTAATCAAATTGTCAAGCAATTGCTTCTACTGTGGCAAAGTGAGAATGTTCGATTACATGTGTCAGCATGTGAAGAGAAAGACTGCATAGTGAACAGCACACTGAAGCCTTGATATGAGATGGGAAGTTTATCACTCTACACTGTAACCTATTGTAGACAGTTCTGCTACCTCAGCAGTCCTCAGTTTGTATTAAAAACCTTTATTATTGATAAAATGCCTCAGTTTTGTCATTTGGAAAAGACATTTTAAATTTTCTACCAACTTCATTTGGTAATTAAACTGAAGACTAATTGCTATTCCAAAGGGTTAAGTAACAAAACTTGTGGAATACTAATATACGTACACTAGTTGTTTACTGACTCCAATATTATCACTGCTCTAATCTCTTCAAACAGGCACTGAAATGCATGCTGCTGTGATTATATGAGTAAGAAAAATGGCTCATTTATTCAACATATGCATTGGCTGCTAGTCTGGGTTTTTAGATGTTTAAAGATTTATGTTCAAATTATTTTTCTCCAGTTTTCTCTGTCCTTTTAACTATACTTCTGTAAACTCTTAAATCTTCCTGTTCTTCATGGCTGCTCAGCGCAGTGGACGTTCACTGAGAGCATCTTACTAAAGTGTTTGGTTCTGAGCTTGGGGGCTGTAACCCAAAATCTGTTGAGAACCTGATGTCTCATTGAATTCAGTCAGAATCAATGACTTGTCACCTTGCAAGATCAGGCTTGGGGGGTACGTTCTCAAGCAGCCCAATCATTCCTGTAGCTCTTTCTCTTGTGGAAGTAGGATCAGGAAAGAGATTTGCAGGAGGGAAATTTAAAAGGTTAAACTCTAACCAGGTTGTTATTCAGGCTGATTATTTAACTGTGGCACAGGACAGGCACTTAATGTCAGTTAATTAAATCCAATAATTTCAGATAAGAACAGTATTTAGCCATGTAACAACTACAGCCTTCTTTGACCCTGAAATAGCTTTCATTTCCTCAACAAACTTTAAAAGGAAAAAAAATTAAAAAGTGATACGTGATGGGAAGAGGAAAATATATAGTGGACCTTCATTAGCTCACCAAGGGTGGATTAAACTGGTATTATACATTAATAAGGTGACTGACAAAGGGAATGCACTACATGTCTATTTAGCTAGCAGGAAAAGATTTGGAAGGGTGTAATTTAAAAGCATAGGGAAGGAAATACAATGGAGAATCGAAAATGCATAAAAACTGGAAGCATCATGCGTGTTTTAATTTAATGTAAATAAAGGGAAAAAATGATTCTTTATTAATGTTTAGAGTGATTTAGAAAGAGGTTTCTAATATTCCTGGTGTAAGGATCTGCAACATCTTTCTAGCAACATTAGTAAGTGGGAAATTGAGCCATATGACTGCAGGTAAAAGCAGAGAAGGGCTGAATTTGGAGACAAGACCTTTTTTCCTACTTCCACTGGAAAGGCCAAAGCAGCTAGGCTTGACTGTGACTCTGCTTTCTTGTTAGTGGGTGCAGCAGGTGGGCTGTCACCTTCATGTCAAAAAAGAAGGGAGACTTTTAAACTCGAAATTAATCAGGTGTTAAGACAATTATGTAATGTGGGGCTGGGACTACACTGGGTGTCCAATGAGTCAATTCCAGTTCTCTAATCTTGCACATTTTATCCTAAAGAACACATTATATCTCATAACTATTATATGCCTGGTGAGTGCATTTAGTCACAGTTTGAAGGGTGAAGTTTGTGCTTCTGTAATTGGTATAGCTTCTCTGCTGCATTAGGGTCTATCATCTGGAGAATGTGTGCTGTGGAGCAGTTGAGTCTAGGCTTGTACATTTATTTAGTACCTACTAGGTGAGCTGTCTCTTTCTCTATATTTGACTTCCTTTGCTGCTTATGTGAGGATCATATGCATTTACAGCTGAGTCCTATCCCCATTAAAGCTGTAGGAAGACTACAGATGAATGATAATAACCTCTCGATCTGGAGAAAATATTCTTTTCCAGGTTCTCAAAGGCTTATCAAATGCTAGAGAGTGAGACTCCGAGGAACAGAACGGCTGAAGCTCTGACTGGTGCAAGATCTAAATGCAGTGCTGGGGTGAGGGGTGTGTGTGGAAATCCCTTCCACTCCAAGCTACTAGTTCTTGTAACAGAGCACTTTAGTTTCTCCTCTCTCCTTGATCCCTCTCCATGAAAACACTCTTTTCCTGCAGTCAGCAGCAAGGTATATCTCCTCAATATAAGTGATTTGAGCATATTGTTGGAAAAAGCATGATTTCAACATATATGGAAATTATAATATGTGCACAGTATTCTAGAAGTTTGAAGTTTTAAGTATGAAATGAAAATTAAGAAAACCTTGTGGGTTGAAAGCTTGCTGTCGATTCAAGTCCAGTAGACACTCATGCTAGGTGGTCTGAAACTTTTTTTGCTAGCAGTCTTCAGGTCTTTTCAGTGGTCAATCAGTATTCATTGTCAATCACTGTTTCCTCATCCCAAAAGCTTATCAATTTTATCTCACTAAGCAAATACATCCCTTCAGTGAAAAATTGTTGATCGTCTTAGTTGACAGCTACGCAGCTGATATGTTTTGTCACCTGTGCCCAGGCAATGAATCCCCACTGGCTACTTCATCTGTGCTGCCACAACTGGAGCTGCAAATGAGTAGGAATTAAGTAATAATTACTGTTGCTTTAACTCTTGGGTTGAAACTGCTTACTTGTGGTTTATTTTTGCACAGCTCTCTAAACTGTCTAGCTAAAAAGGCAATGTTTGCTGTGTTGCTGGAAAGGATAGCCTGCCAAGGGCTATTATCATGATCAAATAAATGACAGGGTCTGTACCTTGCCAACAGAATATTGGACCGTAACCTTTTCCTTCAGTAGTTTACACAGTCACTCTCTGAATGGCGGATGGTGATAGAACTGGGATGAAATGCCTTACATTCAGCATTCTTCCTTGACTGGCTCTACTCTACTTAGAGGACCTTAAGCACGCATCTTCCTGGAATGAATCTTACCATCAAGACCATCCTTGATCTTCCTACCTCCTTTAATTTCTTTGGTAATGAGCAGAAATTTAGCATTAGAATAATGTCATTGTAGTATCATTCAAGGAGGAGTCTTTGTTGTCATATGTCTTAATAATTCATTATGCTCTTGGTAAGAGCTGTAGATAAGAGTAAACAGGCTTGGGGAGACAGCCCTTTGATGCTGACTCTGTTAATTTTGAAGCAACTGAGTTGGTCTTCTGTCATTGCAATTTAGGATGCGTAATTGCAAGATCATCAGTTTGAGGAAGTTGATACTGCCAAATACTTTACAAAATGACTGTGTATTAATTAAGCAGTTTTAAACAGAAATTACACCTTTTCTTACTATCATGGAAGGGAGAAAAATATCTGTAGTGTGGAGACCTTAAAGCATTTATAAAAGAGTGAGTTGCAATCTCTTTGCTAAAATTAGAAAGAGGGGGTTTATTTTTTGGGGGTTTTTTGGTTGGTTTGTTTTGGGGTTTTTTGGGGTTGTTGTTGTTTTTTTTTTTGACTATAACCAAGCCATTAGTATGGGCACACTAGTTCAGCTAAAAATAGAATTAAACTGAACCTATAGCTAATATTAAAAAATACTGAAGGTTTGAGAAACATAATTATTTTTGCATATCTTGGTTATCCACTGGGGTTAGCAGGGACTAGAAAGCATGTAAATGTGTCATAAATAAGCTAACCCTGAAAAAAGGGAAATTGTTTAGTGATCTAAGTTCAGGGATTTAGGAGTCTCTATGTTGTGGGTTTTTTTTTTTTTGTTTGTTTTTTGGTTTTTTTTTTCTGGTCTTAGATGCTTTTTGTCCTTTCTTTGTTTGGTTTGGCCTCTCCAGGACTGCTTGCAGAGAGCTTTCTGCATGCAATCTGCTTTTTCAGTGGTCTTGTCTGCTATAGTATTTACAAACAGTTATGATAAGGAACTGTATGGATTAACAGCATCCCAACACCAGCTCCTGGGGAAAGTACATGCTTGCAGGTGATTGTGAACCTGGTTGCCTTTGATAATGGTGCATTTAGGAATGCCCTTCATCAGTGGTAAGAAGAAGTTGGTGTTTCTTGATTTCCTCTGGCATACTCCTTACTAGAAGTGACAGCAGAACTGAGTGATTGGTGAAAATGGAAAGCACAAAATCTGAGACTTCTACCAAGTTTGTGCTCAAGTTCAACAAGAACAGCAAAAGTGGCTGCTGGATGTTAATTGGTGTCTAATTCTACCTTATTGGCATATTTCTCTTAGTTACTACAGACTTCTCGCTACTGGCTAAAAAATACATTTGGAAGAGAACAGACAACTGTAGCTGGGGAGGTAAAACTATAGCGTTATGGAATATTTCCGGGAATTTGAAGAAATGAAACCAAAATCCCCAAGATCAACCCTTTGAGAAGTTTAAGAGTCTTGGAGGTAAGGGAGATAATACAAATAAGTTGATAAGGTTGATTTATTGGTTCCTTTTGGAGAAAGCTAGATGTTAGGCTCTGGTCTAAGATGCAGTGGTAGAAGCCAGCAATCCCTTTATTAAAATGAATGGCATTAGAGAAGTATAACTAACAAAATCAAACCTTGTGGCTGTGGAGACTTGAGTTCTGCTGATGGAGTTACGTTCACTGTTAAAACAATGCATGTTCAAGTATTTGCCTCATTATTTCTCTGACCTGGCTCTCTTCTACCTGTAGCTAGATATCTGGTACTGCAAGGTGTGCCTGTTGATCAATTTTGACTAGACCCACCCCCTACTCAGACCATCTTACTGCCCAAAGGCAAGAGAAGCCTGGCCCATAAATCTTTTTTGTGCCTTTATAATCCAAGTGCCTATTCCAAGAGCACTGATTGCCTGCTAATGTTTCTGGTATGGGGACAGCAGTAAAGACAGCTATTACAGCAGAAGTGGAACCAAGCACGGCTAAGAAAAAAGCTAATTAAAAATGAAGGGGTTGAGGAGCCCGGAAGGTATAATGGTCCTAGAACAAAGGGTATCTTCTGAAAGGTTTTCTTAAAAGCATTGTCAACATCGGTTCCTTCTGTTCTGTAGAGATCTCTTTCTGATTTGGGTATGTGTCACAGAACTGCTGGTCACTGTGTAATTGTTGCTATGTTATCTTGTCCATCTGGATGTTTCCTCCTCTTCAAAGTGATTTTACTTGTTTCAGTAGAGAAGCTATCCTATGGATCTCCTTTGCTGCATTCTCTAAGAACTCATATGCCCAGTGCTGAACCAGGGAAGTTATCCATTATGAACCAAACACATTGTAGTTTCACAAACAGCATTATTGAAGAGGCACTTTGTATGGTTTCAAGTACCCACTTTACTAATGTGGCTATTCTCAAGAGTAATAAGGGCGGTATTTGATTCTCAGCAAGCAATTCAAGGCCCAGGGTCTAGACTCAGTTGCGCCAGGATAAATGTAGGGGAGCACCATAGAAGTCAGTTGTTGCAGCTCCGTATGGTGGAACTGAGATCAAAATGGTTTTCTCTGTATCACAAACAGGGCTTTTCTAGGCCCAATTTATAGATGTTTATTTGTTAAGGACCTACCACTAAACAGAAGAAACAACAACTTACGGAAATGAAAGTGGGATTTAGCATGTTTTGAAGATGTTCACGTTTTGTCAATTTCCAGTTGTTTGTTTGTCTCTTTATATAACACTATTTGTTTGCGTCTTCCTTTTTTTTGAGGGCAGGGGGGAATGAAAAATGAAAAAGAGGAGTAATATCTTGTAGCATTTCTATACTAACAGTTATGGTAATTTTAGAAAATTGTCATGCTAGTCAGTACGTTCAGGTAGTTTGAAAACAGGTAATTTGAAAACATTATAACATGATAAAAAGATAAAAAATTCTTTTATACTGATCACGGCTGATTTACCAGAAGTAGAAGCCTGGGTTTTCATTACTGTTACTGTAACAGATCTGTTGTTACACCTGCTTCACTACTCCACAAATAAAACACAATACACTCTGAAAGAAGATTGAGAAACTTAAAATAGAGAGTATAGCCCCATATAACTCCTGTTTGGGGGACATTCCTGACTGAGCCCCCACTGCTGAGACCAGAGCTTGATCTGTTTTGACCTGCACAGCAATGTGCTATATTATTTTATTGAGGAGGACTGAAGGCAAAGAGATGAAGAATAACTTGTCAAAACTCTTACAGGAGTCTGTGCTGGTTTTGAAAAGTGTGATTTGTCCTTGGAGAGCCTGGGATCTCCAAGGATGGATGCTGCTAAGACATGCTTTTGGTGCACACCCTGGGCAAGGCAGCATCCTCTGCTGCCATTCTGTGTCCTGCTCCTCTGTCTTCCCAGGGTGTGGCCTCCCCACCGTCTCACTGGAGAGAGAGACATGTGGATCTCTTGATGTGAAATGAAGATAATGTCACTTTTTTTGCCTTCAGTGTTTTAGTGACTTTGAGCATAGCAGGCGTAGGAGAAGGGCTGTATCTCACCGAAGAGAAGTTGCTGTGGGATCCCTCTGGGGTGGCGAGGTGGCACTCGGGGCTGTGCCCCATGCCAGGAACTTTGCTGAGGTAAAATGAGGCCCCTCAACCCAGCCCAGGAATCAAGGAGACCTTATCACCACAGAAGCTGCTGAACAACAAAGGCTGAGCAGTTCAAATGTGCTTTCAGTTCAGGTGACTTCCCTCAGAGGCAGTTTGTGGAGCCATCTCTGCCTTAATCCCATTTTTCAGAAGGGTAAGATGGAGGTGGCTGTGTGGCAGAGAGAGCAGAAAGGGGTCATTGGCCGAGAAATCCAGGTAAGTGCTTTGGGGATTTGCAGGGCATGTCCCCAGGAACTGAGCTGTTCTTGAGCTTAAAATTTACCTGCAGAAAGGAAAAGGTCCTACAGATCCCTTACCGAAGAAGAACTGCTCCTTCCTTGTGAATGCCTGCCTCTGGGTTGCTGCCGGTGTCTCTGTGGCTGTAGGGTTTAATCTAGCCAACAGGCACAAGTTCCCAATCCAAGGCTGTCTGAGGGGATAAAGAGGTTGGCTTTGTCCATCCTGTTTTAGCAGGCCAAACACAGAAGCCTTTGAAGGAGGCTGGCCCCTGGGGCACCATCCACCCATGAGGGAGCAGATGCATAAGCCACGGGAGTCCATGTCTGCAAAAGCCTTTTTGTGTCCTCACAGGGAGAACCAAGAAAGGAGGAACAGGAACAGCCTGTCAAAAAGTTAAACCTTCAGGCATCCTTAACAGGAGAGTGGGAGTAAATAGTGTTTAATCTCTGAGTTTTACCACCCTCTCAGGAGAGATGAGTGGAGGAGTGAGTAAAGTACATGATGACATACCCTGTAACATGGTAGAGAAATGTGCTCTCTTTTACTGCAACATTTCTGAGAAGCACCGGTTACTGACTTGCACTCCATTGTAGCCAGGTACTGTACAAATACAGCAAAACTGCTATAATAAGCCCTTTGGGATGGGGGCTGTCTTTGTAAGCCAGGGAATACAGACCCCCTTCTTCTGTGCTCTGACTAGCTGGCTTTCCCCTCAAATCAAACACCATTTTCTTAAAAGTTGGAAACGTGCCTGATTCAAATGGTTTGCAAGGAGTACCTGGCTTGCTCTGTCCAATCTAAATGTGTGCCCAGGGGAGTCAGAATCTTTTTCCACTGATTGACCTTGTTTGAGGTTCCTGTGGATTTAGAGCAAATAACTGAGCAAAGCATTCTCTCATACACAGCAAGATTTTTGTAACTTGTTACAAATCCCTAGATTTATGCAGTATTAAAAATAAGATGAAAGCTCTTGATGAAGAAAACATTAGTATTCTCACTGTTGTCATAATACAGTGATAGCAATTTATTTGCTGCTTTCCCCATATCTTCTAGTACAAAGAAGAAATTAACATAAGGTTCATTCAACTTAATCTTTGCTCTGAATGATGTTTTAGGTGTGTTTACACCATAAATAATAACACAATGTATAATTCCCTGTGCTGTTTGAAGTGTAGAGAGCTATCAACACTGGGCAGGGCATCTTTATGTAGAAATGGTTCTTCATGTCTCAAAAGCTGTGCTGTTGGTAGCTTCCAGTTTTGATAATGGTGTAAATGTCATCAAGAGTTGTTCCATACCGTGTAGTGTTGATTTGACCTATGGGATTTCCATGGGTGACTTTTGTTAGGGATTTTAGGAAGATCCAACAAAGGTGTTTGAGTCGGCATGGATAGTGCTTATGAGCTCAGAGAGCAGAACACCCATATGCATTAGTGCTTATTGCACATTTCCTAGTGGAGTTTAGTAACTGGTAACTATTTCTTTCACGGTCCATTTGCTGTATGTGAGGGGTTTGGTGGATACCATTTTACAGCACCTGTTAGGAAGTGACTTGACAAAATACCAGGTCTTGAAAGATAGTTATATCTAGCAGCTGGAAAACCTACTCAATAAGGTGCTCATTGTTTATTTGGCCAATCATGAATTTCACTGTCTCTGAGTTAGTTGTTTTTTTTTTTTTTTTCATCTCCAAGGAGAAAACATAACTTAGTGTAGTCCAAAACATCATGTCTTTTGCTATTTGAAACTTCTGAGTGTGTGCGCTCATCCTGATGCTGAAGGATAAAAGTGTATTAATTACGTTGAAATATAGATATACCTCTCAAAGTCTCTTTTTAGGCCTTGAAACTTTTCAGGGAACACGTACAAAGCACAAAATAAGCATTAATCCACTGTTTCTCCCACACTGCATACAGAACTTTCCTTAGCATTAGTACAGATGTTTCTGCACTTGCTCCGCAGGATAGAGCAGCTCTGTTGGCACAGTCATTTTCAAACTGAAGTCAGAGCAGTCTGCTCCCCTGTGGGTGGAGGTGCACAAGGGCTGTTTATGCTCTGAGTTGAAGGGAAGCCATGCATATATGCTACCTGATACCCCATCTTTCTTCTTAGCTCAGACCTCATGCTGCGCTGACTGCAGCCCTTCTTGCCCTGCCTCCCCTCTCCACCCCCCATTTTAATGTGTAGGCAGAGTGTGTAGAAAATTCTTGTGTAGAGTCACTGCTGTATAAGTGACACAGATTTGGAATGACATGGAATGCACAAGAAAACAGTGCTACAGCTGGGATGCTTTAGTTCCCTTTCCTGTGCTGGAACAGTGCTGAAATTTTAGGCAAGATGATGTACCTTCATGATTTCTTTTAACCGTTTAAGGGCTTTTCATAATGAGGACATTAACTCTGCCAAGGGTCGTTGTGCCTTAAGTGCCTTAGCCTTTGTTCTGCCACAGCCCCCCATGCACTGCTGCAGCTTGCCTCATATCTGCAGCTTTGTGACGCTCTTTCTGAGCTGCTGCAGCAGTGTTTGCCCCTTGCTCTTATGCTGGTGCTGTGCTCCTGCAAACTCTGTACTGGGGGCTGACAGTTCTCATGGGAAGCGATCACACTCAGGAAGTCTTGTCTCTCACTGCCCACCCCCTTCTTCCTGACAGTTGGCTATAGCTGTTGGTTTACAGCAGGGGACCCAATGATAGACGTATGTAAAGATTGCAACCTAGCTGATGTGCAGCACCTTGCCCCTGATTAATGCGTGCTTCAGCCAGTGCAAGCAGCATCATAAGCAGGAGCAACCTGTTGGGAGTTTGATCAGATTCTGGCAAAACTAAGATGGTTACTGTGGGAGAGGCACTGGGTGTGGGCAACCTGCCACACTGGCAAGGATATCCAAGGTAGGATGTTTATTTCCCACCAGCTGGCTACTAGAGAGAGATTGTTTCCCTTTTCTCCATCCTTTTGTTGTACATTTTTTTTTCACCAAAGTAACTTTTTAACTATTAGAGTCAATGTATGCTATTAGCTATGGACACTAGTAATAAATCTTTGTGCATATGAGCCTCTTGCAACATTCTTTGTGCTATAATTAGCATATTAGGACACAATATCAGTTGGAGTCTTTGGCTGTGGTAGTAATGCAGTAATACAGCATCACAGAGCTCATTTGTAAAGGCTGTCAGATGTTACTGTAGCACCACATAACCTCTTCTAGATGGATGGGAGACCTGAACATTTTACAAATAAACTGAAGAGGAGAAACTACAACTTGCATTCGCTTATAGTGAGGATCCTTAGCCATACACGCTTCAGAGCAATAAGCTTTCAGCTTCCATGTAACTGTGCACAGCAGGTCACCCAGTTGATCTGTCTGGATTTAGATGAGAAGGGAGATTCTTCTCAGAAATCCGAAGAATGCTCTGTGGAACAGATTTTGAAAAGAAAAGTCATTACCCACAATATGAGCCAGACTTCCTTCATAAGCTCATCCACAGTTTAGGCACCAAAACAAAGTGATCATGATCAACCAAAGAGCTCAGTGATGAGGGTTTATGTGCAGAGAGTCTTGATCTCAGTGGCACTGCCAGGGCAGCGGGAGGGAGCTACTTCTGTGGCTCTAGCAATCGGTGTCTAGTGAAAGTGTCTAAATATGATGTTGGCATATTGAACATCTGTCTGCAGCTGAGGGTGCTGAGCCCTTGAAAATAACCCCCTGGGCTCTTATGAAAGCCTGGTCCTGCATCTGTTCCATCTGGAAGTGCTGGGAATGAGCCCTTGGTATTGCATGTTTGCATTCCTTGTTGAATTAACTTAGAACTGGTTATCACATTTTGTAATTACCCTGTATGGTTGTTATAAGCATAAATACATTTGATGGAGTAAGAAAATTATGATTAATCTCTTAACACACTACTACAAATCTCTTTGGTGTATTTCATGTCATTCTGTTTTGTTTGAAGCGTGTATCTTTTTCACAGCAAACGATAGTTCAGTAGATTAAATGTTGAGGAAAACTTTGTGGCCTCTCAGTGGAGCAGTTGTTACTGAGACAGTGGTTTTTCTACACTTCTCACTTTGCGTAACTTTAGAGAAGTAAGTCAGAGAAATAATCAGTTAGAAGTAGATTGCATCTCAGAGCATTTATTTCTCCCCACCCTAGTCCTTCACTTTACTACTTGGTGATATTGATAAGAGTTTTGCTGAAACTCCCTTTCAGTTTTAACAGGTCAGGAGGTCACCACAGGGCCCAAGGGTTCTCTATGGCAGTTTTTTACTTTAGTTTTTTGCTTCCTTTGTAACAACATGAAAATTCTGGGATGTTGTGAGGAGTTCCTAAGAGCACAAGCCTGTGCTGGGGAGAATGCAGGCAAGACTAATAGCTTGGCTGATGTCATGCACAGAAGTCATTGGTACAATAGAGAATGAGCCTTGCAATCAATTATTTCTTCAATGTTTTCCAGAATGAAAGCCCACTTATGCAGACAGTGGGTTTGTGCCATGAATACAGACAGTAAAACACTCAGTGATCCTCTGGCTGAAAGAGTTCAACCCATTTATGGAATGGTGGTTATTACTAATGATTCACTTTACCCATTGTTATAAATAATTTGTGGTTTAGCTAAAATGGTGCTTTGACTCATTGCAATCCATAACACATTTTTCATATGTACTTTCAAGACTTAATCTGTCATAGTTAAAAACTTTTGATTTCATTTCTGTAGATTCTCACGTTGATTAAACAGTTTAGATATAAACTGTCACAGCTTATATGGTGTGCATTATTTCTCAGTTTCAATTGCATTGTTTAATAATTTGCCTGAATATAGCTAGTATAGTAATTGACCAGAACTTTCTAGTATGCTATCTCTGATTTGCAGTAATATGAACACTGGAAGTCAGATTCTCTTCTGGCACAGCTTTGACCTCACTGGATTTATCCTAATGGAGAATATCATCCTCTCTATGCAGAAGTACATTAAAAAGATCACATTTTTATCTGTAGATATTCATTATCCTAAAAGAATATCCTAAACTTGTTCGACGGTGAACCTTTTAATACCTGGAGAAACAGAAGGAGTATTGAGAGTGACAACTGTCTGATAAATAATTACTCATTCCTCTTGGTGCTGGAGTTCAAAGATTAGGTCACTCAGCTTAAACAGTGATAACCTGCCATCCATTAAATGCAAAGGCTTTTTCTTTTTGAAACCCCTTTCACTCATGACCTGTATCTCTGCATAATAGACACTGTTCATCTCTAGCTTCTGTACATCCCATGGGTAGCCTGTGTTGTCTGAAAGTTATGTCTAGTCTTTCCTGTTTCATGAATTATTACTGTTGTAAAGAATAGAAATAATGTTGCTTCTCATTTCTGCAGTTCCTTATTGAAGAGGGAAGACTGTCATTGGAATAAATACGTGGTCCCATCTCTCTGTTTAAAAAAGAATATGCAGTAAAAAGTGGGTGACTTGGTTAATCAGCAGCATACCTGGTCCTGCCTGGCACCTGGAGAGAGATTTTTTTCCTTCAAAATCTCAGGACTTTTGCAAACACAGGGCAATGTCATTAACTCAACAATTTACACACAAGAATATAAGACAGAGGTTAGTTATGACTTTTTTGAAAAAGTAATTTCTGATGTTTGCATGCCTAGGTTCTGCTGTAAGAGATCAAAAAGTGACCTCTGCCAGGAAATCCCATGGAGTTTTATGCTCTTGCCTGCATCTTTTGCATTTCTAGGTCTTGGACTAATCTTTTGCATTAGATCATTTTTTGAAAGGGCTTTTTTATAGGCTATTATTACTGGGTAGTACTTGCAAAAATCCCATTCTTGCAGTTTGGTTAGAAGGACAGGGAGAGACTTCATTTTCAGGCAGTAAAATGTAAATAACAAATATATATATATATATAGTGTGGATTTGGTATTTCATAAAGATAAGAGATTCACATCTTATCGGGGGGTTAATGTTGACATAACTCAGGGGCACTTGTAAAAGACAGCAAAACTCCTGGAGTGCAGTGTAGATTCAGACTTTTACTGACCTAGCACAGAGTAAGTCCATGTGGTGTCATTTCAAAAAGAGAAAACAAGAAGTGAAGGAAACCAAAATACCAGTCAAAACAAACAAAAGTATTTCTGTCAGGCAAGAAACAAACCAATGATTTCATTGATGATCAGCCTTGGAAATGAGAGGATCTAATCCCAAGGTCTGCCTTGCTTGTTATGGTGGTGGATTTCAAATGCACAGTGTTAAGTTTTTAAAGCTGCTGCCTTTACGTACGATTTTGACATCTGCCTTCAGAATGTAACTATAATTCTTTATTTGTGTAGTACTTCTGCATATCTTTTCGAAAGATACCACCATGGAATCTTCTTTTTTCACTCTTGCATTCCATAGCATTCCCAAACTTTTCCTAAGTGGTTACAATTAGCTTGGGAAAACACCTATAATGAATTTTAGAGCATGTTTGGTTTCACTTATAGCATTATTATAATGTTTATTTGTTTAAAATGTAAAATAACCATTGCTGTTAATACGTAAAAATCTTTCAACAAAGTAAATTTTGAATTAACAATTTCAGCTTGAGGCAAGCATGTCCTGATTTTGCTTTTACTGTTGGCAACAAAGGCTATCTGCAGTTATTCCCTTCCTGGGGAGAAGGTTTGAGGAATAGGGAGTTCTATGGACACCTGCAGCAATGCTTAGTATTTCTCAGGTACTCAAGGTTAGCAGACACACAAAATGCTTTTCTGTAGGAGACACGTCCTCCAGTGAACTAGATGAGAACTGCAGGTATACTCCAATAATAGACTCCAAATAATAAATAGGATGTGTGTCCACAAGTGATTTATTGTGCAACATAGATTGTTTATAGGTACGAACCCTTGTCACATCTGTATGAGTGGTTCTGTATGCCGTGATGATGAGTACTGAGTGGCTTGTGAAATGCTCTCTTTCAAATTGGTTCCTCAAGTGCTCCAACATCATGAAGGCTTTTGAACTTCTTCTTTCACTTAAGCACTTCTGTGTTGGAGACATTTGAGTGTATGGATATAACTGTTTTCCCAATCATGTTTATAAATATATATTCACTATTTCCATATAGTTATTTTGGGAATCTGGGCTGACACTAGTTCACCTGTAATCTATAATGTAAAGAAAGTTGGTGGGGTTTTTTTTGGTTTGTTTTTGGTTGTTTGTTTTTCTTTTTTTAAAATAGTCAAGATATAGATTTAGAGGGTTTATAACACTACTTTAAAACAGGTGAAACGGAACCTATGGGTGCATTCATAGTGTTAAACAGCATTTAACAAGGCATCTTCTATTAAAATCATAGGCTGCTGTCTGGAAAAAAGAGCAGCAAAAGTGTAATGGCAAACAAAATAAATCAAACACAAACTGAATCTTAGCTATGAATTTGGCCTTGGGCAATTTGGCACCAGTTTGCACCCTTGGAGAGCAGCTGCATTGCAGAGGAGCTGCTCTGGTGGGAGGGTGGCTTTACAAGCCTGTTCCAGGCTCTGCTGCAGCACTCTGCTAAGTGAATTTCTTCAGCCCAGGGGCAGATGCTGAATCGTGTCTCCCCTGGTCAAACAGGAGCCGTGTGCTTTTGTACTAGCACTGTCCTTTCCCAGTGGAGATACTGGCTTCTTGGCTGCAGGATAATTGTGATTCTGGACCTAAGAAGAATTGACTGGGCAGTGAATCTAATCCTGTATTCCAACTAACTCAAATTTTTCTGTTAGCACAGGGAAGTTGTCGTCTTTTCACTAACTTGAATAAAATTATTCTGGAGCCACTGGCATGATATCTAAACCTCTTGTGGATCAGCTTATTTTAACTATCATCTCCGAGGTTGTATATACATGTGAATTTGAGACATAAGCAGTGGGTTGGGAGAAACAGTTCCACAGGATGGTAAAGTCAGGCTTATAATAAAGGAGGAGAAATCCTACCTTCCTGGAACTCTTGGTTGTTCCTACAGCTCCCCCAAAAAGATGCAGTAGTTCATATTCAATTCTCAGTGGTAATGAAATGCATTAAGCCAGAAAAATGTAGGTCCTGTGTGGTTTAATGGTTAGTGGCATTGTCCCAGACTGTCCTGCTTCAGTTCCTTCTGAAAGATGTAAACATGACTTGTACTCTAATACTTTTGTGACTGAAGATTTGAACTGAGGCTGTAATTCTCCTGAAAGGATGTTTTTGGGGAATGTGGTTAACTGTGGCCTAAAACAAGTGTCTGGTCCCACGCTCCGCAGAGCAGCTTGCTTTCCTTGAACAGTGTAGGACAACAGCACACTAAGCTTCAAATATTTTTTTAAGTGCTACTAGCTATATTAAAACTACAGATGCTCACAGTTGCCCCAGTTTAGCCACTTACCCACAGTTTTTCTGTAGTCATTATTTGTTCCTATTATTTTCCTGTAGCTCATCAATTCTCTGCCATGAGAAAGGTGTACAGATATAATATTGACAAAAAAGGGGAGATTAAATTGAATATATATATAGAAGTAAACATTTGTGCATCCCACATTAGCTATTACCATAGAATGTGCCATTTAAACTAGTCTGCGTTGACAACAGCTATACTATTAGTTGGAAATATTGCAAAACAGTGACTCAGTCTGTAAAGAACACTGAAGAACAAATGCAGGAAAACATTCTGGTACAGGAATGTGCATGTTTAGTCTTAATCATGATTAAACATTCTCACTGAATATCTTAGGACTTGCATACCTGTTTAAATGTTTTATTAATTTATGACTTAAAACTCTAAAGCTATTTGGAGAAAAAAAGTAAAATTAAGAAATGTATTTAAGAAAAATATTGTAACAGAATAAAAACATCAATAAAATACTGATGCTGGATATGTTCCTGGAATTAGTGAAAGACCACTGGCCTTGCCCATCCAGTCATTAACCCATGTGTAATGAACTTTATGTATCACCCACCTCTTCCAGATGAAGAGTAAACCCATGCTTCTTAATGGCATGTGGAGTTGTTAGATACCTCCCTTTGTCTGTTACAACTACAGGTTGGATGCTTAGCTATTTAAGACCAGCCTAAATTTTACGCTTTGCCAGCCTGAACAAGGACTCATATCTGTCCTGGGCTGTTAATAATAAATAATTCTTCTGTTCTCAAAAAGATTCTGTTTCACTGTATAAGAGTTTACTACATTTTATAAATAAATAAAACTTGGATTTACAAAGCTATTAATTCTTACTGATAGTAGCGGAAGAAAAATTTCTTATCTCATTTCTAGATGTTATGAAAATGTTTTGAAAAAGTTTTTAAAAATAAATGTAATACCAGAATACTAGCATTCCATAAATACTTTTTTTCACTATGAAACATTCAATAGCAAGGAAATTCTGGCTGAAATAAGCACAAAAAATAAAAAAAATAGATTGCTGTCAACCAGAGCAGAGTGCCTGCCAGAAATATTTAAAGCAGATATTGATCAAGATACCATCTTACAGTCTTGGCAGCTAGATGACTTTTACACAGAACAGGGAAAGCCAAAAGGCTAAATCCTCTGAAAAGGAGGGTGTTTGAAAACCTACGCAGGCTCATGACCCAGGAGCAATCTCTTCAGGGTACTTCTGAGTGAAATAGTCTATTATTGATTCAACAGGCTTTCTTGCTTTCCTTGTCTTTAGTTTCTTCTGTTGTCCTTCAATTCAGTCATTTGGGGCTTTTCAAGAAATCTTGAATAGGAAGTATCTGATCTCTTGCTTTGCAATTTCTATTGTTTGCAGCCAGACTACCTTGTTAAAGTGCTAAGAAGTTTGATAACACTGGAGTAAGTTAAGGATGAAGAACATTAAAAGGACATAGTATACATATTGTGTATATATACAGTGTGTGATTTTGTGTATTTTTGTATATAAACTACAATATTCTCACAAAGTTCAAAACGCTGGCAAATACATTATCAAGGTTGAATGTCAGTGAAACCAGAGAATTCTGAATGATAGAGGTGCATGGTTAAGGTCACTCCAGCCAACTTCTATGCTGTTCTTGTTAGTAGGACTACAATCACCCTTGGGTATAGTTTAGGGGATTAACCTGAGAGGAGGAACACTTGTAGTGTGCAATAACACTGTTGTCTTATAAAGCAGCTCATAGTAAGTTTGCCTGAAGTACAAAGCTAGATTTTCAGCTAAGGCAAATATGTTTCTTTCCTTTTGAAGGCAATAGGCTAAGCCACTTTTGTTATCTGAGTAAGAAAAATCAATTTTTATGAAGAAATACGAGGTTAATATGGCTGCTGCTGCCCCATAACCAATGGAGTCTCAGTTGGGGTGTCTGGGGGCTTTGTGCCTTTTATAATTTTTTCTTTTTTACCATTCTATTCATGGAGGGTTTTATTCACTGAGGTCAGTCAGAGCTCTTGCTAAGCATTTCAGGAACATGTCATTTGTTGTGTCCAAAACAGCCTTTTTTGAAATAAAGAAAAATGAGACAAATGAAACACTGAAAGACTTTCTTCTAAATCATGTGGTCAATACTTAGTTTTTCTGAAGGACTGAGTTGCAAAATAGCAAACACAAAATACTCATGGAAAAAGTGAAATGGAGAGGAGCATTGGAAAAGGGAGGTGGGGAAGGAATGCAATCAAGTTTGTAACTGTCTGGTTGTGATCAGATTTGTTATGATATCAGGCACTTAACATGCAGTCTATGTTTACTTCTTAGTGTTGGGTTCAAGAGAGAAGATAAAGTATTTTATTTGATATTCTAGAGTCATTCACTTGATTCTTAGTTTCTTTCTGTTTCCATTGGAGGACTTCTATTTGAATACAGGTTTTTGGAGCAGAAATATGTAACTTTTTAAATTTAAAGTTTCGGTTTGAATTGACCCTACAAAACAAAAAACTTGAAGTCTTGCATTAAAACTTGTTGGGTACATCTCAGCTTCCATCTGTAGTCGCACATCTTTGCCCAGTCCAAGTTATTTTCTGAGCAGCTGAAGTTCAGAGAACAAAGCACAAATGGTTTTACAAGGGCTTGTCTTGGAGCAATTCAGCCAAGGGCTTTTCCAAGTTGCCAGTCCCATTCTCAATCTTGGTACTTTTTAGTCCCACCTCTTTTTATAGGATTACAAAAGGCGAGAAACATGTTGCAGTATTTTTAACACTTCTGGCATTTTATTAATGGTTGATGCTAATTGGGGCCACAGGATGAAATAGGAGTCTTTCTTTCCAGCCAGCAGTTAACACAACATCTCAGACTGTGTGCTTCTGATGCAGTTGGTGGCAAAAATGCCATATTGTCTAAACACTATGAGTCTGTGGGGATAAGGTAGCTAGTGAACTACCTTTTTCTTAGCATTTAAATATAAATCTCTATACTGGGGTGTCGTGGTTCAAGCCCAGACAGCAACCCAGAACCACGCAGCCGCTCGCTCACTCCTTCCCTCTTCTTCCTCCCCCCACTCCCAGAGGTATGGGGAGGAGAATCAGAGGAATGTAACTCCCACGGGTTGAGGTAAGAGCAGTTCAGTATCTAAGGTATAATACAAACCACTACTGCTACCACCAATAATAATGATAAGAGAAATAACAAGGGGAGAGGACACAAGCACTCACGACCTGCCAACCAATACCCAGCCCGACCCGAGCAGCGATCTTGGCCTTCTGGGTAACTCTCCCCAATTTATATACTGGGCATGATGTGCTGTGGTAGTTTAGGTCAGGTGTCCTGTCTCTGCTTCCTCCTGGCTTCCCCTCCTCCTGGCAGAGCATGGGACTGAGGAAGTCCTTCGTCAGAGTAAACATTACTGAGCAACAACTAAAAACATCGGTGTTATCAGCGTTGTTCCCAGGCTGAAAGTCAAAACCAGAGCACTGCACCAGCTACTAAGAGGGAGAAAAAATGACTGCTGTAGCTGAACCCAGGACATGGGGTGTAATTTATAGGATTATAAATTTATTTAATTTCTAATCATCTTATCAATAGCTGGCTCTATCTGCTCGACTGTAACATGCTTAATGATAGGGATCAAAGATCATAAAATGTAACAGAAATAATGTGTTTAAGTTCAATTCTTGGAGATAAAAAGGCTAGTAGATTTACTACAATTCCTTAAATTCCTGTCACTCACTAAATTCATTGGAACTGAGACATTGCATGCTGTATAGGAAACTATAGAATGATTTCTTGAATGTAATATAGCAAATCAATTATATAAATTAATTTATTCTTTGGTGATTTGCTACTGGCTGCTTATTGACCTTTGATTAAAAAGTATTATGAAAAGAAGTTTATGTGACCGTAAACATTATGGCAATCATGATAAACAGCATTTGCATACAGGTACAGCTACTACTTAAATTCTCAGCAGAGAGTTCATACTGGTTCACTCCAGATAATTGGAAGTAAGAAATAGTGCTCCACCTTTTAGATTCATTAATTTGGTGTGCTTGTGTCTGTACATGTGTGCATACATGGAATATTATATTAATTACGTGTTATGTTAGAGATGTATAGCTCTTTCATTCACATGTAGTGACTAATGCATATCTTCAGGTAGATCAGGTCTGGCAGTTCGGATTTATGCTTCTGAAACACTTTCATACAGAAAGTGTTTTTCAGACTTCTTATATCCACTCTACCAGGGTAGTATCTGGTGGGCTGCATCCTTTCTCACTTTCTCTAAAGTGGACAGCTGGTTCATACCTGTATAGTTTATTCTGGGTTTGGAGCTACCATAAACCAAGCTTTGATTAAGGCTATTACCCATGAGTATTTGCGTGGGTACTGATGACAAATAGGTGTTAGTTGCTAGATATCATGTAGGAGTTCATGGTACTTTGAGAGCTCCCCACAAGTATGGAGGACAATCGAAGGGCCTTTCTGCAGAAACCTCTGGTGCAAGGGCTCAGCCAAATACCACATGGTGTCAGCAGGCACTACTATTTGTTAAATTTCCAGGTTCAAAGTAGAAGCCATATGAAAATTAGTGGCTTAAAATAACCTTGTGATCCATCCTGAAGGTGTTAATCATCCGCACAGTACACTCAATACACACAGTACAGTCAATTTTATCTGTGCATCAATCTTCTACTAAATGACGGGAAAAACAACATCATAGTAAGACAGCCCAACATAATAATTAATATGCAGTATTAAATCTCTCGTAAGCGGACAGTAAGAAAAAGAAAGCTCAATCATTACATTGAATTTAATTTGCTGAGGGAAACAGCCTTCACACCTGAGCTGCAGTCACAGCTTGGTTTTCTCTCAATTAAATCCATGCTTGTCTAAAGCAATGAGGGTTTAGAGGAAAAGATCAGGGCACATGCTAATGAAATTCCCTGCAGTACAAGGGCATTATGCAGAAACTATTACAAGGCAGAGACCATATAATCTGTATTTAAAATTCTCTCTAAAGCAATGAGTGTAAAAGCTTGGTGAACATTTGATGTAGACCATGATATTAATAATCAGAATTTTTCGTCAAAGTAGAAATTCTACCAGTATACAAGTACATATGTGACATGGTAAGGGTCTGAAAAATTAGAAAAATTTATATTTAAAAAGTTACTCATAAAATATTTGAAGTTATAGCATTAAAATATTGATTTTTCTATATGATATTGCAACTCAAGAATACATATCACAAGATATATATTTTTCAGACCTATCCTTTTGAAATCTAATGTAACAAGAAAAAGTTGCTGCTTACTTTTACCCAGATCCATTTTGAATTTTTCCCTTCAACTATGTAGTTGGCCAAATCAAACTACAGCACTATGAACTACTGCAGTACTACTCTGATAATTAGGGTTTTTTTGCCAGACTGATGGAATTTCTGGTACAATCACATAATTCCCAGAGGATGTCTAAGTTGGGGGCTTCTAGCAAGTAGTTCATCATTACCGGCTGCAGTTTCTATTGTGCAGATTTTTTTGCCCTTCTTAAATATGCTGTCCCAGGGGTGCTACCACTGTCTTTGGTGGACTCAGCCTTGCCAAGAAGCAGGTCCAACTTGGAGCCAGTTCACACTGGCTCTATGGGACACCGGGGAGGCTTCTAGCAGCTTCTCACAGAAGCCACCCCTGTAGCACTCCCCACTACCAAAACCTTGCCAGAAAAACCCAATACACCCTGACACAGCTTTATACTATTACTTATCCTATCACTGGATGCCAAAGAGATCAGCATCTCTCTCTCTTCTCCCTCATAAGGAAGTCATACACAGCAGTGAGGTTACCTCTCAGTCTCCTGGAAAAACCTAGTAGTCTCAGCCACTCTTCATAAGTCATGTCCTCATTATTTTTGTTGTTCTTCTTTGGACAGAGTCCAATATTTTTGTATCCTTTTATTGTGGAGCCCATATCCCATCAAAGATGTGGTCCTACTACTTTTTCCTCATTTTTCATCCATATGATGCTTTGACACTACTAGTTCTCACACTTATTTTGCATTGGCTTTTGGATGTTTTGATTTCTTTCAAAAGTAAATGGTCCACCACTTTAACTTTTTTCAAAGGCCCTACCATAACCCCACCATTGAAAATTCATGCTGGTAGAAGAAAATTGAAATGATAAATTCTTTAGACTAAAATGTGTACAAGTCAGCCTCAGAATATTTATATAGCCAACCCCATCTTCAGGATACTCTGTTTATGTCACTTTCATGGAATTATCTTGAGTCTCTAGTATTATTGATAATAATTCTCAGTGAGCATGGAAACAAACTTGTATGGAATAATTAACACTCTCAGGGGCCCTGGGAATTTTTAGATTGATGGGTAGAGCAATAGTTGACACAGGACTGCAGATTTAAATATGCAAAAATAAGCAGAGTAAGAGATCTGAGAAAACTGGCAAAAAATGTGGTGGGTTTTTTTTTCAAGAAGTCTTAAATGATGGAACATTTGTATTGTAATGTATTTAATAATTACATTTAAGAAGCAAGAAAGTAATTGACTCCTTTCCACCCCAAACTAAAAATAAGACCCAGAGCTACAGTCTCTCTAAATTAGAAGATGAAGAACTAAAAAAGGATGGCTCTGTAAAGGATTATGCTGTGGTATACAAATGCCCAAAAGAAACAAAACCCCCAAGTCAAGCACAAAAACTTATCCTAGAAATAGAAAGACAGTAATAATGTGATACTAAGGCAAACTAACAGTATGGCTGGAACTCTAACGAGTATTAGTGGTCACAACAAAAGAACTGAAAAATGCAGAGTAACAGATCAGTGCAAAATGTTTTCATGTTAGAATTTGACATGAAATAGTTGGTATGTTTTTATTGTATTCTGTTATTTCCCTTCTCATTCTGATCAGTTATGCCTAAAAGGATCTCAGAGAAGAAAATAGTGCCTTATACCCATTCAGATTCAGGTTTCATTAACAGCACCTAATCAGGAGAGACATAACCAGATGGGTCTGGGAGTAAAGAATTAGTAAGAAATAGTACTGTGGGTACATAAATGAGGGAATCAAGCTATAAGTGTGCTGAAGCAATGGGAGCTTTAGTGGATTAAGGGCCTGAAGGAGAGTGTGGTTATGTTCTATATGAATATAATTTAAGATTTTTAAAAAACTTCCTACATGTACTAAGAAAGGAGATGACAGCTTGGTGTAAATTAAAGTATTTTAACTTGCCCAGTTAATGAAACAAGGAAGGTATAATCTAGTTTGTGGGATTTGTTGGTTGGTTGGTTGGGTTTTTTTCCCTAAAATTTAAAGTATAACTAACTGTGGTGACTAAAGTAGTAAATAAAATACATTGCATGTTTGAAGGTGTGGTTTTTTTCATATTAGGCCAAATAAAATTCATATCTTGGGGGGTTGAGGGTGGGGAAGGGAAACTAAGAAGTTAAGAGTAACTAAGCTTTGGTTTCCAAAAAGTGAGCAAAGAAATTGCTTTGTTCTTATTTCTCATGAGATTGCAAGGACAACTGTCCGCCAACCTTTCTCCTTCTGTAAAAGAAATCCAAGAAGAGGGCATGTAAGCCAGTAATTAAGTCTGCTTCACACTGTGTGGTTCAAAATGCAAAGCTATAGCAAACCAGAGAGAGAAGATCCCTCTGCTGCACCTATTGAGCGGCAGAGAATTAAATTTTTTTTTGAGCATCCTGTTATCTCAAAGGAAGGACTACCACATAGAAAAACCCAAATAAAATCCCAATAATTACAAATGCTCAGTGGTTTACAAACAAGTTGTTATAGTAGGACTAAGGCATGCTCAGAACAAATTTCAGTTCAGGAATAGAAAGCAGTCCTCATGCTCACTGCTGTATTGCAAAATAACATTTGTGACAGGCACTTAAGGGAAAATTCAAGGTGAATTCACTCAGCTGTGACTGGCCATGTTTTGTTATCGCTACAATTAAATGAAACATTGAAGTGTTCAATGTAGTGTTAAAGAGTATTAACTTAAAAAATACACACCAAACATAAGCCTTTGAAAACGAACACCACCACCTACAACCCTCTCTCCAAAACAAAACAAAAATCCTCAAGGTTTCCATATATGAGTAAGGTTTAAAATAGTTTCCCAAGGCTTCCTCAGTGAGGAGCCAGAATGAACAGGACACAAAGCAATTTCATTTGTGAAGAAATACTGAACAAAGTGTCTTGGAGGTTTTTTTTTCCCCTTTTTTTCTTCCCCAAAACCAAGAAACTGCTGCTGCTGTCAGTGTCTTTTCTGACAGAAACATTGGCTCTGAAGCCAGCTGTAGAAAGTTAGGAAGAGATAAGTTCATTGCATAGGTTATGGTAAGAAACTGGTGATATCATCTTAATAATAAGCTCTCAAAATAAGAAGCTTATAACAAGTGGCATAGGCAGGTAAAGACTTCAGTAATGATTGGTTTGGAGATCCTAAGTATTACTAGAAATGCCATAAGTAGTTTCTATGGGTCATAGCTTAATTATGCACTGCATCTGATGATAACGACTTTAATTTTGCACAAAGATATGTCATGGGTAGAAGTGTATAAGAGTGATGGAAGGCAATGAGCAAGCTTTCAAGGAGGAGGAGGAGTATGAAGGTCCTTGGCAGCCCCTGACTCCCTGCATCCAGTGAGGGCCCGTGTCAGTCTCTTTCCATGTGAAGGCATTGAGGGACATAGCCCTGATGACCTGGGATGCCTAGTGGGATGCTTGATATGGAAAAATCTCTGCAAAAAGATGAGGAAATGGAGTTTAGACTAAAGAAATTACATGAAGGCAAATGCTTGTAAAGTACAGTGACTCCAGAGATAGGATGATTCTCAGCTAAAGGCTATTGGGTCTCTGAAATATTTTTTTATATTGTCTTAATAGGGATATGCAGTGGTGGCATTACAAAACAGAGGTTTAGGAGAACAAAGAAATCTCTGCCATGTATCAAGTTGCAAAACTTCATAACTTGTTACAGTGTGGGAACTTAATTTCCATAGATTTTGTTGTTATTCTCCCAATATTTATGCGTTTAAGCATGGTGTATTATTGTTGTACCTGCTCAGTGTGAATTTCCCACAGGAGCTTCATCTGACAGCTAGAACTTGGTTAAGATTTTAGCTTGGCTTTTGCGCTACGGATCCCTTACAACCATAGATTTGGACTGTCCATGTCAAGACAGTAACTAGCACTTCTGATCAAAGCAGCAGGACTAACGGCTGAAGAATAAAAGAGGCTTCTAGAACCACCACAGAACTTTGGAGACAAATAGAGATGCGACTCTGAAGCAGTAAATGGAGAAAGGAAAGAATCCAGAGTCAGGAAAACCATATTATGATAGTGTTTCAGCTTTTAATTTGTTGGTTGGAGCTATCAGATGACTAGCTGACATATCAAAGAAAATGTGAATAGAGTAAGATCTGGGATGGGGGTGATCTTTAGAGACTTTTGCCTGAGAAGGACAGGTTTTAAAGAAAATGGACGAAGCAAAAAACTTTAATGTTTTCATGTCTAGATATCTGAATTTCAAGAAGTGTCTCTTTTTAATGTAAAATCTATGTATTTTTTTGTTTGCTAGAATGTAAGGAAAAAACAGGGTTTTTTAAGCGTGGGTTTTCTTTTAATTTTTGCTCGGTGGTGGTTTTTTTCGTTTGGGCTTTTTTGTTGGGTTTTTTGGTTGTTTGTTCAAAAAAAAAAAAGAACCCACCAGAATGATATTAATAACTCTAATGCTAAGAAAGGTGCTGTTTCCACGTATTGAAGGCAGAAATCAGGCAGACGTCAGATAATTAACATCCAAAAATTTTTAAAGGTTTGGCCTTCATGAATTCTAGACAGGAGTAAATATCAGATTGTCAAGTATATGTTAGTTACTGAATAGGGACAAGCAGTGCTATAAATAGTAATTTGGTCCACATCCAGTAAAATCTTATTTTATCCAGATTTTTACTATACACTTGCTAAATTAATCTCTGTGAAAGCCACCAACTGGAAGGAGCGGTAGAAGCAGTACATGGGGGAGGTATGCTATAGCATATGCTCCGGTTCTGCCCTTGAATAGGACAGTTCTGAAAACAAATTATATAATGTGTTGACAGAAAACTATAATCCCTGAGGTAAATTTGGCTTCAGAAAATATCTCTAAGAATCATTTGACAGGTTCTTTGAGAACAAAGATATGGTAAGAATGGTAGCTGATATACTGTTATTCAAATCTGTTAGCAGATTTGAATTTACCTAATTTTTTTTTAAAAACCTGAAGTATCCATGATTTATAGTGGATATAGAGCAAAAACTGTAATATTTGCTTAATTTTGATAGGAGAGAGAGCTTCCCCAGCTACAGGGCTGTATTCTAACACATTTGTTCTTAATCCTACATCTAGCAAGAAGGGTCCAATTCTGCTAAAAGCCCTGCTGAGAATTTGGTCAAATTTAGTTTTCAGCTGAACTGCTAGAAATCCAGAATAACTGCTTCAGTCAGAGAAGTCTACATGGACTTGCACAAAAATTACTCGCAAAAGAACCTGACTCAGTCAAGTATTACCAAGTGGTGTATATTTTATAAATGACTGGTATCAAACTTACGGTTTCCTCATTGATGTAAGCTGGAAATATAATAGAAATGGAGAAGAGCATGTGGCACTGGGGCATGGCTCATGCTTCAATGGGTTGTTTTCAGCAGCTCTTATGTGAGACTGTTTTAAAGAGAGTGCATTTTCAACAAGGAAGGTTTAACACTGTCATTTTGGTACTAGCTGGATTCCAGTGAAATGAAAACTGTATAACCCTTTCTATATTTTAAAACCCTAGTTAGTCATAGGAAGAGTGTTATATGCTACTATATTTTCAATGAACACCATGTAATGCTATTTGGTATGTGACCCTGGGATTGGGAAGCTCTGGGGATCATTATCACTACAAAGTCACTGGCATGGCTGATCTCTGATAGGACTGATCACGTACACACATGTTCTACAGCTGACTAAATATGATAGCCACTTAAAATCTTACATGAAAAACAAGAATTCATATGACAGGCAGTTTTGAGTATTTCCTCTATACAAAGATGCATTAAACCTCCCAAGGAGTTAATAAACTCTTAAGGGTTTAGCGGAATTTGGGGATAGTCATTAGAGGTCTACAGATAAGGTGAGACAGTTCTGGACAAGCCCAGAGGGTAGATGGCAAGCCATACCTTGGTGGAGGAAAGGCCAGTCCTCTTTCTGCAGGTGTTAATACATCTGGAGGAAACTGGATATGAATAACCGAAGGACTGTGGTGCTGAAAAGTGGGAAGTGGACTCAAAGAAAGAGTGATTCACTGCAAATTGCTTCTTTAAAAACTGTAGGCTGAATTCCTACATTTCTTAGTCTCCTCTTCCCCATTTTCTTATTAGGCCATCTCGCATTATAAAATAAGAGATTTTTCCTCACGGTTATCCCTGTAATGTCAGTCTGCAAATGGAAAGTCTAAGGGAATACTTTGTGACCCATATAATTAGAGGTAGTCTTGATTTGGTGTTGATCCACTTCAGTTAGATCCAGATTAAAATGGTATTATGTGGGTTGAATCAAAGCTTTAAGCATGTGAATTTTAGTATGCACACAGGTTTTGCTTAGGAAAACATGCCAACACATGCTTAACTTGTATAATGTAGTATCTGTGTTTAAGCTTGCTTGTGTGTTTTGCTGAAAATGAGCTTGATGTTATTAATGTTTTATATGCTACTTGGTGTTTGTGCCTTGAAACATAGGCAGCATACACATAAAGGCTGGTGGAAGCCAGCCTCTTCCACATTGGTGGAAGACATTTAAAAATAAAAAGTGTCTTCGAAAGCTTTTGGAAAAAATGGATACTTTACAGCAGGGTTTTTGCGGTTTTATTGTGTGTTTTCCTCTTTTTGCTTTTCATATTTGACTGCTTAATAACACTATTTGGTCTTTGATCATTCCAGTGAATTAAATGGCAATTGAATATCACTGAGAAGTCTCCTTTAGGTAAAAGTATGAAATATCATGGTTGACATTCAAGTTCTTGCATGCTTGAAATAAGAAAGATCTCACCAGTCTTCATTTTAGTTTAACCATACTTAAAAGCCCTGTATATGATGTGTTGTGGAGAATTTGATTTATTTATTCTGAGTAGCTGAAACTTTGTTGTGTTATTAGACATTTATTTAGCTCACTTGAACAAGCTATGACACCTCAGACATAGTCCAGTTTTGAAAGAAGTGCAAAATGACAAAGATGCTTTTATAAACCTCATGTGTATCAGAAATATTAAAGTACCAAGGAAAACTGTACCTTCTTGCATAGTCCATCAGGAGAGATATTACTATTATTTCTATTTAAATTATTATTTGACTAAAATATACCTTTTAAAGAAGCAGGAGCAGAACATTGGAGTACAGCAAAACAATGTGTGTAGCCTATTTTACAGAAAAAGCCAAAATTTTTACCAAAAAAGTTTGTACAGAAAAAGACAAAGTTTTTCTGATTCTTTTATTAACTTTGTTCCACATGAAATACTAAATGAATTAAATTGATCCTTCCTGCCATTTTTAACAGGAAACTATTATTAGTGGTTATGGTTAATATTTGCAAGCTGGTTCTTGCTGCCTATACATTCTGTTTGAGGCATGGAGACCTACCACTTTGACAGTCTGGGGCCTCATAAAGTAGCAGGAGGCCTTTTTTTCTGCCTCATTTTTGTTTGATGTGAATATTTTTATCTTTTTATATTTCTTTTTTTTGTGCCCTTCTAGCTTTATTCCAGGAATAACAGCTGTTGCCCCAATGGTAACCTGTCTGCCTCCAGCAAAGAGAGCAGAATTTCTCACTCTCAGTGCTGCATGCAGATTGAGCATCAGGAATTACATTAGGAGCCATGAAATTGTCATGCTTTCTCCATTGTAACCAAGTATATATGATCCTATCCCAGATACGACAGCTCTTTATTCTTCCAGGGTGCAGAAGGCTTGAGGTAGTTCTTTTGCCTTGGTATTGTGACTATGTCCAGCTGCGCTATTGAGACAGCAAGATTGTCACTGCATAAAAATCTTTATTGCTTTGAGAAATGTATTCTGTGTTTTTACGTTAAGTGCTGGAACTTTATTTTGCAAGTTCTTTTACTTTCTTTCAGTATTCTGTTCTTACCTGCAAAATGTTTCCACTCTGCATTTGTGAGGTCTTTTATGACATTCATTTGGTCCTTGCAAGGGAATCTTTTACCTGCTAAACTTAAAGCAAATCAAAGGCCACCTTGAGGAGACTATGGTGGATGAAGTTGCAGTGTAACAGTATCATGCTCAGAATAATGATCCCTCTTCCAGTTTCAATAGAAATCAGAGGTACTTCTCTGCAGTGTGGAATTTTCATTCTGCTCACATTCTTTATTGATTTCCAGTGCTCAAATCCTGTTTTATTGAAGTATCCTCCCCACCAACCGCAAAATGTCAACACAGTTTGCAAAATATTTCATCTTTTTTATCACCAAATTCTATTCAATTAAATGTATAGCATCAGCAAACATTAAAACTCCAGAGCTTTCCAGAAAAATAATGCAGTATAGCTTTTTTCTTTTACTGTCCAAGGTCTTTATTAAATAAGGTAGGGTATGACAATTGTCATTGACAGTCAGCTTTTTCAGTGGCTGAAAATAACTGTGGAGCTGCTGAATAGCATTTGTATTTTAGACCAGTTCACTCTTAGATAATTATTTAGCTGAATTATATGACCTGAAAATTTGTAGAGTTCCATGGAATGAATTAGCTGTGAATGGGATAGTACTTAGTACTTAACCATTGTCTATGATGGAGCTGATTTTTGGTCTGGTATTTTTTTGAAAGCATCTTAACTAAAAGCTAAATTCTGCTGTTTTACCAGTGTTAAAGAGTACTGATAATGAGTTCAACGGTGTTTGCTTAAAAAGTAAGACATGACTTAGTGTGAAAAAAGGTGATAGTCATGCTATGAGCCAATTTCATCTGCATATCAGGGAAAATCTGGATGTCACTAAAAAGAAAAAAGCATATTTACGTTTTTTTTTTTCTGTTGGGAGTATTCAACAAGGAGCCAACTGATCCTTTGAAATGTATTAAAAACCCAAATAGGCTGCAAAGGTGTGTTAAGATGACTGGACAGTGGCAAACTCACACTATTTGGGTGTCCTAACAGCCCATGGTGCCTAGAGCAAGGGTGTTCATTTGTTTGTTTGTTGGCACATAGTGACACTCCGGTTGTTCCAGCTCAGTGGGTATAAAATGAAAGATTGTTTTGCCGAACCACATTCTTCAGATGTTATTTTTACTTTTTCTCTTTAAGGACATATATTTGAGCCTCACCTCTATAACTGTTCCTCTTCTCTGCCTTAGTGGACTGCCAGGTTCAAGTCATGCAACAATAAATCAGATACCTAGGAGACAATAAACAGGGAAGCTGAGTCAGGACTCTTCTCTTGCAGCAGACACAGAGTACAGCTCATCAGCATATTTTCATGGCTGCAGACAGATATCATCAGACCCACATACATTCCCTCCTGAGCACACCAAAGAAGGGATACCACTTCCTGACCCAGAAGAAGCCTCCCTGGTGAAAGTGAGAATAGAAACACAACCTTTGGAGTTCAGAGCCCCAATTTCTACCTTTCTGTTCCATCTCCAGTGAAGTTGGTCCTGTAACACAGATTTAAAACAATTGCATAGGCAGTGACTCAGACTTGTTGATTTTTAGGGTCAGGTTGGATCAGCCCACAAGAACTTGAGTGCAATGGATATACTTTATCTGACCTACTTGAAAAGATCAGATTTAAAAGGGAGATGACTGAAATATGGTAAACGAGAGTTAGAAAACCCAAAAGAACTAAGAGTCTGACCTATCCCAAATTTTTCAGTGCTTATTCACTTAGATCAGTTCACTTTACACAATAGGTCAAAGGAGCTACATAATCTTTGCAAGAAAAGCTTGAATTTTAAAGTTTGTGGGTTGTTTTTTTTTTCCCCTTACTTAGCAGGAGCATTCCTTTGTACCTTGCTCACTTAATTCTAATGCCAAACAGGACATCAATTTTTTACTTGATTACTCCATATCTGGGGCCTAATCCTTTTGGTCAGATTTTATGACCAACTAAGACAAACAACACATAGTAATTTTATTTTATTAGCTCTGTGATCAATTTTTTATTACTCTGGGCTTGTAATGATGATAAAAATGAGAGTGCATGAATAAATATTGAAAGGGTTTCAGTAACTCATACGAGTGATACATTTCCAAGCGACTACAACTCTGTTTCATTCCCTTCACTTTGAAAAGAGGATCACCTCATTGGAACTGCCAGCTGCAGGTAAAAAACTAAAGGCTCGTCACTTTTTTTTTATATGATCTCCTCGGAGTCTTCAAAATGGTAAGAACCTGTGTAAATAATGTAGACAGCCAACTGTTATGTTAGGTTAGATGGAAGGGATTCCAGGTTGTGTGTTTTGCAGGCTTTGTTTATCTGATACACCCTGAAACAGCATTTGTGGTGTTACTGACTCCACTTTGGTATATGAATTTGCAGCAGCTCCTAGAACCTTCTCTGTAATATGGTTCCATGGGCAGGCGCTTTGATTTTGGTAATGCATCTTTCTTGCCCAAATGCAGCAACTTGTATTTGTCACTTTGGAATTTTGTTGTTTTTTAAAGATTATTTCCTCTGTCAAGATTATTTCAAACTGTAATCCTGTTTGTCAGGGTTACCTGCAGTCCTTCTCAACTCTGTGTCAGTTATCTACCTATTTTTGCATCCATCTAGTAGCAATTTCACTTGTTTCTAAAGCTTCCCATGACACAGGGTGCCATGCAAACCTGTGTCAAAAGCTTTACTAAAAACTTTACCAAAACCAAGGTAGATGACATCTTTCCTTTTCATGCAGTCTGTCTTGAAAGGAAACTGGAATGATTTGACATTTGTTCTTGACAAACACACTGGCTGCTGTTAATCTCCATGTTACTGTGCAAATGCTTACAAATACTTTTTAATAAAAGTTCCAGATTTTTTTTCTGTACATTGACATTAAGCTAATATATCTAAAATTGTACAGTTCCTTTCTTTTCCTCTTAGAACCTGTAAAGAAAGAGGGTTGCTATATAAATGTATGATTTATGGCAGAATGGACCAGAAATTTGAAATAGCGATGGCTTTTGTCTTGGTAAAATTCTATTAGAGTCCAGGTTTGTAAAAGAAAACTGTTGAGGGGCAGGCTTTTTTTTTTTCAGGCAAACCCCTTGATTTTTGGTGAAAGAGATGACTAAATTTGAATCTGAGGGCATTCTTACAATTTTTTATTTTTTATTTTTTTAATGAAGCAGTACTGTTGTTTTTAAGAGTCTGGTTAGGTAGAAAAGGTAATTTCAGAAAGATCTATGTGATTTAGCACAAGTGGAACCAGGATGTAGGACTGTTAAAACAGTTTTGATGACACTTGAATCTGAACAGATTATTGCCTGATGCAAGGCCAAGCTTTTAATGTTTTCAACAAATAATACCTAGTTTTAGTAAATAATCTATATCTGAGAATATGCTTGGGCCTTCTAAATGTTGCCAATACAGAGCAAGTCCTGTGGATTTGATTTTATTCTGGTGCTTTGTTTTCCAGTGGAAAATGCTGACTGAAGAAATGACAGCTATTTGCAGGTTTTCACAGGAACATACCTTGATAATAAAAAAATTAATGGAATATTGTAAATTTTTTGTTTCAGCAAGTTCAAAACACTTTATTGCACTGTTATAATTTCAGGGTTGATACTAAATATATATGTAGCACCATACAATACATGTAACATTTATAAAATGTTTGAAAACTAAGAGCTGAGATATTTTATTTGTTTAGCCCAGAAAAGAGGCTGGAGGGAGAAGTTTTAATAGTTTCTAAGAATTAAAAGGCTATGAAAAAGGGAGTAATTACCTTAATTTTAAGAAAAGCTGATTTAGATTAAGTAAAAAATGTGTTAATTATACGGATATTTAAGAATTGAAGAAGGCTACATGTGGAGGCTGTGAAATGCCCTTTACTGCAGAATTTTAATTATAGGTTAGACAAATATCTTGCATGGGCAGCATAGTTATATTTGACCTTGTATCAAGTCTCAGGGCATAAATGGGATGACTTCTTAAAGTTCTTTCATATCTTTTGTTATTTTTGTAATAAATGTCAAAGTGGTCACATCTAAATTAAATGTTTTGAAAAAGGTAAAATGACACAGATCTGGTATCTGTATGCATTGGTTGATTACAGACCCACACTTCAGTATCCACTATAGAATAACAGGTCTAATTTTTTTACTAAGCTGAGTTAGGATTTGGAGAAAATTTCAGCTAAGTTTGTAACTATTTGTGACATAGTTTATAAAGACTGGTCAGTAAAATACACCTATTTCCAAAAGAGCTAGGTTTAAATCACATGTGTTCTGATCTTTCTTATTACAGCTTTATAGGAGCACCACTGAACTCCACTGAATCAGAGTTGCTGCTGATTTTCACCATGTGAAAGCATTTTGGTCTGGTTTCTGGTATTCTTTTACTCATCTTCTGTTTTGCTGTTACTGAAAACCCATGTATCATACCAAGACTTGATCAGATTATGAAAGTATATAAATTCCATCCGTAGTGTAGGCAGTCTAAGTCACAATTTACCATGTATCATTTCACTGACTGAAGGAAGAATAGCTATTGATAGATAAAGTGAAAAGAAATTTTGAACATGTGAGACAACATGAATATACAAGTACGATATGTAACAATGGAAAATGACCTTCAGATTCTCAAACGGATTAATTTTGTTTACATCAGCCCACAATCAATATTGCTTTGTCTCTCTCTCTATTATTTAACACCATAGTTTAGCCTTCTAAAAGCTGTGATTAAAAGCTTTCTTCCCACAAATATATCCTGAACTAATTGGCTTTCTTTGAAAGAATTTGCCTAGCCAAAACCGCATGATTTCATTTGTTCAGGGACACGTCATTGCATCTGGGATGAGTGGGATGAATCATTCTGAATATTTGCCTTCCACCAAAGAAAATGAATGCAATGCATTATTATCTCTTGTTTGTATGGCACCAAGAATGACCCAGGTGCTACCAAGGTAGGTAATAAAACAAAGGGGAATGAGCTCCAAACACAAATGATCTTGTTCTGCACAAAAGTGGATCCAGGCATAAGAAGAGAATGAGCTGAAAGAAAAGCAATAACTGGTTTTTAGCCTGAAGACTCAGCAATTATTATGTGGAACACATTAGTGCTGTGATGTACCAGGGTGCAGGATGACATTACAGGAATGACCCTCCAAATCATTACAGAGGCGATGATGTTTCTGCAAAACTGAGCATGTCTCTTCTGGAAGCAGTAGTTATTCTACCTGAAGGTGGAACAACACCCCTCTCCCCTAATGTATCAAAGGAGAGAATTTGCAGAATTATTCACTCAGTGCACATATGAATAGACTTGCTCTGAATACATCTATCATTATTTTAATAGTCAGTGATTACAAAGAGATTATGAAGCCTGAACACATGCTCTATGACTGCCAAAACAGCATACAGCCAATATAAAATGTTAGGACTAAAAATGCAAAGTTGTTGTCAACTGTGATTTCAGAAACTTTGCAATTGACAGGAACTGCTTAAAAAAAAAAAAGTATCCTCATTAATGAGCTCTTCTGTGAAAATTCATCTGCGTGTAAAGTACAGTTTTGAGAAGAATTAGACATTTCTCATTTAAAGAGAGGATTCCAGTGGATTTAACAAGCAGTAGCATTGTTTTATCATTGTACATAGGGAAATGCAAAAAAAGTTTCACAGTTTTAGTAGTTGAAACTTAGTTACTATAACACTTGGGAACCTCTGGTCTGTAAAGGTCATAAAATGAAAGCTGAAAAAGGAAGTCCAGCAGATGCTACAGTCCTGGGCAGGAGTTACCTTGTACTCTCCAGTGAAATGAACATCCCTGGAAGGATGTGCCTTCATCACATAAACATAACATTTATCACAATTTCAAGGTCCTGTCCGTGTCATGTCCTTCTCCCCTCTCC